>NW_015116965.1:0-25539 GCF_001443285.1 Poecilia latipinna | reverse complement strand
ATATTTGAGGATCAAATAAACACCAACACATGTAATTGTGTCATAATCCACTGAGGTTCCCTTAATGGTCAAATAATTGCTTAGGCATTTAATCAAAAAATAGGTCATGCTGTCACTTTCACTTTTAGTTTCAGGAATCCAGCCTCTGCAGATCAAAAATCATTCTGCAAACAACTTTTGCAGTAAAGTGTACACATTGACAGATGATTTCAATCTGGTAATCAGGGAGATTTACTAGTGATCATTTGTTTGTTTTAGATGTTTAATATCTATTTTTAAAGTCCCATGAAAGTTCAAGAATGCTGAATCCAACATATTTTAAGAATGCATTACCAATAAATGATGCATCTGCTCATTTTCCAGCTCCTCAAAACCCAGAAGACTTCAGACCAGCGACACAAGATGAGAGCAGCATCACTCTGCAGTGGAATAAAATCAACAACAGCACCAGCTTTGTTCTCCAGTTTAATGGATCAGAGACAAACATCAGTTCACCAGATGGAGATGGACCAGTAACTCACACAGTGTCATCTCTCACTGCTGGAACCAGATACACATTCACTCTCTTCTCTATGTCTGAGAGCATCAGAAGCAGTGGAGTCAGCATTGTAGCAGCTACAGGTTAGGAGTTTTCTCTCAGAAATCTGGTGATGGGGTTGGGTTTGTAAACAAAACTGTAAAATAAGGAAAAAATAAAGTAGTTTTCCAAAGAGTAATTTGCAGAGAATGTTTTATATGTCATTAATGAATAACACAATAGCCAAAATAGTGTCAAAAGTGGTGAAAAGGTTAAAAATCCAACAGTAATCTTTGTGGTTCATGTGAGATAATTAAGCTTCCTGGCTTTAAGGTAACATGCCATTTTCCCCTTCATTGTTTTCCCACTGAAGCTTGCTAAAAACTTTTGTCCTTCACAAAAAGCAGCTGCTTTCAGTTACATTTTCTTTTAAGTCCAGTCGTTGATTTTGTATTGTGTCAAACTGATTATTTATTGGTTTCTTACCAAGTGCTGACAAAGTGTAACACGTTTTCTTTCTCACATCACCAAACATCAATTTGCTGAAACCTGTGTGACCTGCAACCAAAGGACCAAGTAAGCGAATGCCAAAACACACAGCATGTTTGCACTAAATTTGTCTTTATGCCTTTTTACTTTTCATACCTGTATTTACTTTTCTTATTTGTTTTAATATCAATTGTGAAGATTTTGGTTCTGTTGTTTATTGCAGTGTGTTTTGTGTCTGTGCCCACAGATTATGTGGTTGCAATGGACATGCAGCTGGATTCTCTGACTGAACTCTCAGAATCGGAGATAAATGATGCTTTGGCAGAGGTAAAGCTAACTTCGGTTTCAGATCAGGTTTTTGTTACAGTAACTGAGATCTTTAATATTAACTTTATTCTTAACTTTCATTTAGTTCTTCAAAGGACAAGGAATACAGCCACAGTTTAATCTGAAGGTTCGTTTGGCTGCACCATAAGAAGAGAAAATCCAAGAAGAAGTGAAGGACAATGAGTTTGCAACATGCTTCTCTAATTGTTATAAATAAAAGGAAATGTTTTCTGTACATATTTTTCTGCGCTTTGGCTTTTATTGCACTGATTTATCACTGATTTCCTCAACACTTCTTAACTTTCCTCCTGGAAGCTCAAACATTTTTTCTATTGAGATACTGAATATTCATGCATATGTTTATTAATGCTTATTTGAGATATAGTCATGATGATGGAAAATCAATTAATAATCCAGAAAGCTGCTTTTGATCAATAACAACCGGGCAACTGGAACATCATAAACTGTAGTCTGTTTTTTAATCCTTGCCTTGTTTTTTTCCTTAGTTTGTCACTTCAGCGTATTTTTTGCTCGTTTGTTTTTCTTTTAATCCTATAAAGTAATTTCAGACAGACAGATTTTAGGCCTGATCAGTTGTTTCCAGCTGTACTACCTCAAGCTGTGTGCTGACTCTTGCTCTTTCAAGATTACCTGTGATGATGTCACTCAAACACAACTTAATGTTCTCAGACTGAATGTACTTGCCTCTTTTAATCTGGCATCTTTCATAATCATTTTTGTGGAAGAGATTAAGACTTAAATATAATCATGAATGTCTGTCAGCCAACAGAACTGGAAGGGAAATAAACATAAGGAAGGGAAACGCCAAGACGATCAAATGTGGCAGCTGGAAAAATTACTTCTAAAGGAAAATGAGCGCAATAAATGGACAGGCCGACACATGCCACAGTGGAAAAAGATCCCAGGTGCAGAAGCTGTGAAGCAGATTCACTGGCACAGCTGAGCTGCAATAAAGAATGGCAGCAAAAAAAAAAACTAGTTAAGTAATGCGGTCAACCTGGGGATTTCTTTCCTAACTCAAGGGAGCAGCTTTTACCTATTAAACGTATAAACGGGTGTTCTGGTATTTACATTCAAAACTAAAACACAGAACGATTTCACCTGTTTGGATTTTCTTTCATTCTAATCGTCATTCATCTGTTTCAGAGTCTCTTTTTGGAAACATTTACCGTTCATATTTTAGTTAATGAGTTTAAAAAAAACTGGTCAACGCGGAGTTCCTTTAAATCTAAACGTAAAACCCAGCTGTTTAGCGTTGCTTTTAAAACATAATCATGAAACATTAATCTGATGTGTGATGATGGCAAAGTGTAACGCTGTTGACTGCCTGTTCTATGACTTTGTATTTTTGTTTTTATGATGTAAAGCTCTTTAAAATGCCTTGTTGCTGAAATTTAATTGATTGATTGAACGAGTTGCACAAAGGAATATCCAAAACAGCAGGAATTGCAAATGTGTCCCTTTCCAACAAACATCAAGTTTTAAAAATGTGGGATGCAACTTTTTAACTTAAAATGTTGCCTATTCAGGATATCATCCCGGCTGTGCCTCCATTTTTGTTGCAGCCCTCAAAATGTAAGCTTAAGGCGCTACAGACTGCAATATAGGAGTCAACTTAACAATAAACTAGTTGAATAATTGTTTTTTGTTAGACATAAGTTATTTACCATTTTTGAAAACCAGTAAATTCCCTTTTAACTTTTTATTTTCTTAGTGATGTCAATAAACTGACCTCCAGCCATTCTAATCTAGAGATTGATTGTACTGGGGAATACTAATGACCATTTCTGGCTCCATGTGACGTGAGAAGAGCGCTGGTAAAACGGACCGGGTTTCAGGATATCCTCATTCTTTTAAATCTGGTCACACAAAAAAAACCCCACAAAAAACATTTATTTTTTTTAGATTTTCTTCCTGGTTCCTCTTTTTTGGCTGCCTCAAACATTTTAACGAGCTGAAGACCAGCAAACACATATTTTGGTTGCTCAGGATTGTGTGGAAGAAATTGTACTTAAAAAAAGTGAAACTTTTAATGGTAAGAGTATTACATATCGAAAATGTCCCCATTTCAGTACTAGACAAAATGGGATTTATAAAAAGTATTTGCTCAAGCTAGCATCCTGCTTGTTTTCACAGGTTTAAGCTATGGACTACAGACTGCTTCTCTTGGTGTTTACAGGTGAGAGACTTTTGATTCATGAGGTTCTTACTTTTTACTAATAACAGTACCTGAGCACTCTCTCAAATGATCATTTAAAATTTACAACACTATCTGATCTCCTTGTCTCCTTTGTGATCAATGTGCATTTGATTATTGCAATGTTATTCAATCCATGAACTGTTAGAAATTGCTAAAGAATTAGAAATTACACTTGTACTGTATGGCCTGTATTTCTTAAAACATTCCTTGAATTTTGATTATGGAAAATGAGGAGAAATCTTTCGTTTCTGTCGTTTTTTAAGCTGGCAGTTGACGCCACAAAAAAAATGCTCGTTTGGTTTTCAGATTTAATCCATCATAATAATCCATGTTATATCGAAGCTGACATGGTTTCGAATTTTAAAGATGTTTCAGAATAGCTGGAAGAAAAGGGAACCTGATCGCTTTCATGCATGCTAAAGCAGGCAAACACTTGAGAACCAGGGTTGAGAAACACAGATGCAACATAAATGGTTTGTAATTAAAGTTGTTTCAGGAACGCTGCTCCGGGTTTCTCTTGCCCAAACTCGTCAGTACTACTTTGTGAACACGACGCTGAACTGGACGGACGCTCAGAGTCTCTGCAGACGGGACTACGCTGACCTGGCCACCGCAGAAAGCACAGCTGATGTCGAGGCTGTTGTTAGAAGCGCAGCAGATTACACAGGGGAGTACCTAACAATGCACACACCTTTAAGACGTGCATGCTCTATGATTGATGCTCTAAATATGTCTAAACGTGTGTTTGTTGTTTGAACAGGTTTGGCATGGATAGGTCTCTATGATGACCTTGTAAACTCCTGGAAATGGTCCCTCAATGACAGCAGCTTCTATGGTGATGGAGAGCAAACATTTAGGAACTGGTACTCTGGTCAACCCAATAATCTAAATGGACAACAGCACTGTGTCATACTGTTGAGTGGGAGCTCATATTATGGCCAATGGGATGACCAAGAATGTGAGGAAGCTCGCTGGTTTGTGTGCTATAATGGTGAGTGAGATCAGAGGAGTCATTATTCATTTTAGATTATATGGTATGTGGAGATGGCTGGATGTTAAAGCAGACAACACTTCCAATTAACTGTGTACCCTAAATCACTGTCAGGAGTGTCTGCGCTTTAGCCACAAGATGAACTGGATTACAAAGTCTCTTTCTCTTACTGTCTGTCCTCTCCAAGCCAGATATAATTAAAACTGAAAAAGCAGCTCAAGTCCAAAAAAAAAATAAAAATACAGCTTTACATTTCAGTTGAAAATCCCTACAAACGTTACACCTTAGAGGATTTCTTTGTGAAGAAATTTGTACTGTTGGTGTTATTTTATCCTTCTTTTCTATTCATTCCCAGGTTCTGTAAATGGTTCACCGGTTTACATTTTAATTAATGAGTCGCTGAGCTGGACTTCTGCTCAGGCATTCTGCCAGGAGAACTACGTTGACCTTGCCAGGTACACATATTAGATTCAACAGAAACAGCCATTGTACAATATTGTTTATAAAACCTGGATTTAACTTGACATATTTTGCTCTGTTTTTTTTTTTTATGTGCTTACATTTTTCTGTATTGCTTTTCCAACTGAATATTTATTCTGTTTTTTTTTGTTTTTTTTTTCCTTTGTATTTATTTTTTGCTTCAAAATTTTTACTCGCTTATTTGGAGCAAATGCATATAAGGGGTGCAGTAAATATGTTTTAAGTGCCATTTTTACTGTATGGCGAACTTGCGTGATTACTCATCTTTTCGCTAACATTATAAATGTTTGTTTTTATGACAGTACAACAAGAAAAGTTACTGAAGTAGTTAAACAAGAAAGTTTCACTTGTTGGAAAAAAAAAGGCAGCATAACAAGATTCCCTGGCCTGGGAATCATGGAGAAGCATCCAAGTTTTAGAGAGAATGTTGTTTGTGTTTGGTTAACATTATTATTAAAGTACTTTTAAATATCGCAGTGTTCGCAATCAGAGCGAGAATGACATCATCTCAAACGTTGGAGGCGGATCATTCCTGTGGATCGGCCTGTACCGAGAAAAACTCTGGTCCGACGGCAGCACCTCTTTATTCCGAAACTGGGCGTTCGGTCAGCCGAACCACGGCGGTGAAGAGTGTATGGCAACACACTTTAATGAGTCTGGAAAATGGCACGATCAAGACTGCTCCCTGAGTTACCCGTTCATCTGTTACAAACCAAGTAATGTATCCAGTCTGGGTTGCAAATCAAGTTTTGTAGCTCAGTTGCAGTTATTTCTGTGCCTGGCAGATGTCACTAAAGTCTAAAAGTGAACATGAGACTGAAGAATCAGGCATTTCCAGCAGGAAATTATGTCTCCTTTATGCACAAAATAATGAGATTTATTTGTTGTATTTGGTTGATCTTTTTTCCCCCCTCAGTTCCACCCAATGCAGGAGGTTTCAGACCATCAACACAAGATGAGAGCAGCATTTCTCTGCAGTGGAATAAAATCAACAACAGCACCAGCTTTGTTCTCCAGTTTAACGGCACAGAGACATTCATCAGAGCAGCAGATGGAGACGGACCAGTGACACATACAGTATCATCTCTCACTGCTGGAACCAGATACACATTCATTCTCTTCTCTGTACTTGATGGCGTCAGAAGCAGTGGAGTAGAGCTTACAACGGCCACTGGTGAGATGTTTTGGTTTTGCTTTAACCATAATCATTTTGTGGATGTGGCCAAGCTGAGAATTGCGTCTTAAGAGTTTACCTTAAATAACTGGCAACAGCAACAATTAATCATTGGAAAATTACTGAGCTCATACTGATCTGGTCTGCAGTGAACACTTTGAATTTGCATGTCAGACAAACATGAGTTGTACCAAAAAGAGCACATCTGACATTTATGGAAAAAATATGGTAATAATGTCCAGTCTATCCTGTCTGACTGCTTCTGACTGAGCGCTTTTATGAAACACAAAGTCCTTCATTCATCTCCGCTGTCTTCTTCCATTTTAGACCTGCACCCATTCCCACCTTCAGCTTGTGATGAAGTGTTGTCTCTGTTCAAAATAAGAAATAGAAATAGGTCTACCTACCAACTGCTTAATTAGATAAAAGACATACAAATCTAATGGATAAATTGTACTCTACAAATAGAGGCTAAAATGAGATGTTTGACTTATGAATGTCAAAGATTAGATTGGAGTTAATTGGTCTCAGAAGTCAAAGGAAAATGTTTTGTTCCCTAAATTTAACTTAACTTTCATCTGAGAAAAAAAGAGAGATGGGTGAATGACATTTTGGAAGCACCAGGATCTGTTCAGCACCAGAACCGTCACATGAAAGCTCATTGTTGGCTCATTTATATAAGAGATTAGACTTCTCCACAGGGAGATAGACTGACAAGAACAATCAGTTTACAGTTTTGTCTTTTTTTTTGGCTTTCTTAGTGCCACAAAATGCTGAAGACTTGAGGCTAGCTGCACAATTTGAGACCAATGTCACTCTGCAGTGGAATAAAGTCAACAACAACACCAGCTTCATCCTCCAGTTTAATGGCATAGAGAAACTCATCGATGCTCCTGATGGAGATGGACCACTAACTTACACAGTCTCACCCCTGTATCCTGGCACTGGATTCACTTTCACTCTCTTCTCCGTGATTGAGAACGTCAGAAGCAGCGGAGCACGACTTACAGCTGCCACTGGTAAGATGCCTTACTTTGTCTCATCTTTACTCTGGAGGAGTGCATGCTGAGTGGAATTGCATAACTAAAGTGTGTTTCCTAAGAATGACCAGTATTTGTTTGATGCAAAACAGAGTTTGAGTTCATGTGCTGTGAGGTTGAATTTGCATCATGACAAATATCAACTGCAGTATCACAGAGATACCAGGAAAAACCACAAGCTGCTGTACAGCCACACTGGCAGTGCAGTTGCCTTCTTGCAATTACTAACAGCTAGCATAGTTAGCATTCCTAAGACATGTTTTGTGATGGAAATACTTTCACTAAGAGAAGCTACTTACTCGCTAATTGTTCTTGGACCAATGTGTTCATTTTGTGCACATTTTGTGAATTCACTGTTCTTTAGTGAACTGGTCTATTTAAGCTGTAGTAACATGCTGACTCATGATTCTCTAATGTTTAACTAAAAACGAGTTTGTTGATCACAGACTCAGATTAAGTAGCAATAAGTTCTGAACTTCGGTCACACCTTAGTCGTCGGCGTTCTGTCACCAAATCCAAACCTTTTAAAGATTCAGAATATTTGTTTTTGCTTGTTTTCATATCACTCATCTCTAATAACATATCACAGGTGCTTGTTCTACGTCTCTGTCTTAGTGCCTGAACATCCAAGCAACTTCAGAGTATTTTTGCTTTATGACACCAACATCACTCTGCAGTGGGATAAAGGCAACGCCAGCTTTGTTCTCCAGTTTAATGGATCAGAGACAAATATCAGTTCACCAGATGGAGCTGGACCAGTAAACTACACAGCTCTGTCTCTCACTGCTGCAACTAGATACACATTCACCCTCTTCTCTGTGTTTGAGAACCTCAGATCCAGGGGAATTAGCATCACTCAAGTCACCGGTAAGAAGACGAGCTGTAATAAAGCCAGTGTAATAAATATTTAAGCAAAATAATATTAAGTTATGCAAGATCAAGGATCCCAATAAATCATCCTGTACTGCAGCCATATTCCTGAATGTTCAGAAGTTTGTTTGTTTTTTTCAGCATATGGACGCTAAATGCAGATCCATTTATTGCAACCACTTACTTCATGATTTAACTTTCAAATTTAACTTGTCTCAATTTCAGCTCCTGAAAGACCCACAGGATTCACAGTATCAGCACAAAATGAGAGCAGCATCGCTCTGCAGTGGGATAAAGGCAATGACAACATCAACTTTGTTCTTGAGTTTAGTGGCAGATACACAGCCATCAGTGCACCGGGTGAAAATGGACCAGTAACTCACACAATCCCATCTCTCACTGCTGGAACCAGATACACATTCATACTCTTCTCGGTGTTTGAGAACGTCAGAAGCAGTGGAGTACAACTTACAGCTGCAACTGGTAAGTTTCATTTCTGTTTTAGTTTGTCCTACTAATAAAATCTTAAAAGAAAACCTGTTGTGTGTTTTAATTATTAGTAGTTATTGTCATTGCTTAGTGAGATGACAAAATCTCTCATTATTCATGTGACAGACACATGGATGAATTGTGAATTTTATTCTGTATGTTTGCTGTTACTACCGTCTTTCAGTAGACGCACTGTCGTTTATTTATTTTTTTGTTTTCCTGGCTCAGCTCCTCAAAATCCAGAGAACTTTAGACCATCAACGCAAGATGAGACCAGCATCACTCTGCAGTGGGATAAAATCAGCGACTTTGTCGGCTTCATTCTCCAGTTTAACGGCACAGAGATAAACGTTGGTGCGCCAAGTGGAAATGAATCAGTAACTCACACAGTCTCATCTCTGACGGCTGGTACTAGATACACGTTTGCTCTCTTTTCTGTGTTTGACAACGTCAGAAGCAGTGGAGTCAGCATCGCAGCATCTACTGGTGAGATCATTTGCTTTTTTAAATATGTGGTTAAATAGTCCTCGTAAATGTTTCTTGCGTCACGTAAAAAATGTGACAATTACTAGCATTTAAGGTAATTTATTTCCTTTTCTTTTTTTCCCTTGCTCCACACATCTGTCCATAGGGCCAAGTAAGTAAATGCAGCTCTGAAACTTAATCCAGCCATATTTTCATCAGTGATGTTTGTTTTTTCCAGTTCAACACACTTTCAAAATGTTGTTTCTAGCTGCACTGATGTATGTAACTTTGCTAAGGCAATAACTTTGCTTATTATGTTAAAAAAGCTAAGACCAGTGTTGTCCCAGTTAATACTAACAAGAACTATTTGTTCAGTCAGTCCAGGCAGCTCATAATGAATTAACTTATGTTCAAAGTTCACCACTGATATATTTTAAAACTTTGCATTGAAATGAGTTATTTTTCATTTATCATAATAAGTCTGAAATAGAGTGTAAATGCATGGGATAATGACTGCAGTCACTTTCAGTCCCCATTTTTGCATTTTTCTTTTTACCAGATTACATTGTTGCTTTAAACATGAACTTGAAGTCCTATGATGCATTGTCAGAATCAGAAATTCAGACTTTTGTGACGGAGGTAAGATTATTTGTTTATTTGTTTATTCAGTAGATTAATCAAACCTTATTTTTCCTGACGTGACATCTTCTTGTTTTTACAGTTCTTTCTTAAACGCGGTATCCTGCCACAGTTTTCCATGAGGGTCAAATCTGTCGAGCCTTAAGATGAGCAGAGGAACATTTTTCCTGGAGGGAAAGAAAATAAATAATCACGAGAAAATATTTTGTCAAATTTTTAAATGTACAGAAAATAAGTATCAAACACATCACAATTTTTCATGATAATATTTCTAAAGGTGTTATTTACATAAAATTTTCACTAGTGGCGAATAACAACCCATTTAATCCATGCATAGAAAGAAATAAGTTCAGAAATTAAGTCATTTGTAATAATGTGAAATGACACAGGGGAAATGTGTTGAACACACACAGAAAGGGAGCTGATGTCTTGGAAAGCCTAAACATCCTAATGGCCTTGGTTACAGAATGATTTCTAAACTTCTGAATGTACCAGTGAGAACTGGAGAGAATATTCAACAATAAATTGGTGGCCACTGGTGCTCCTCATTAGATTTTTGACAGAGTGAAAAAGAATAGGCAGAAAAGTTGTGCAAAAAAGGCCAAGGAATGACCACTTTTGTTAGAGCAACATGAAGACCTAAAATTAGCAGGTGCAGTTGATTAAAAGAAAACGATATTAATGCACTCATCCATGCAAGACTCCACTCCTGAAGAAAAAGCATGTTGCAGTTTGATTTCTTTGCTTATAATGTTCTATAGTTATTGTGTTCCTTAAGTTTTATCTGATAATGTATTTATTATTTTGTAAAGCTAGTTATCATTTGCATAAGAAAGCTTTGGTGCACGGCATTTGGACAACTCTGTCTGTAAATAACCCCAAATTAAGCTCCTTATTTGTTGTATTCCCTCTTGGCGCTTCTTACCTTCATTTCGTTTTGTTTTGTGTAGTATATGGTTGACTTCCGGTTTTTGATTTGATGCTTTTATTTTGGTGAGAGTTTCCGCTGTTTATGTTGTGGAGCGGCAGCTTGGCAACGGAAGACAAGTTGCGACAGTGTTAGAAAAATGAATCTTGTTATTAGCGGCCCCCTTGATATGATCACAAGGTATGTTTATTTTGAGAATGAGGATGTTTCTAATATTGATCAGCTGGAATTGTGAATTTGTTTTATTGTAACCAAATAGCGTATAGTTTTTGAATCAGAGTCGATATTTTTAGTGGTGAACGTTATTTTTAGTTTTCAAACGTTACAGTTGTAAGAGCGTGGTTTGTAGCTTATACTGTGTGTGTGTGTGTGTGTGTGTGTGTGTGTGTGTGTGTGTGTGTGTGTGTGTGTGTGTGTGTGTGTGTGGGTGTGCGCGCGCATCTCTTACGGTGAAACTCAGGGTTTTACTCCCAATAAACTTCACAGCCACAGTCCTTCATGGCGGGGGGTTTCTGCAATACTGTCAAATACTGAAAGAATATAGTTTGGTCAAATGAGGACAAATTTGATGAAAGCTCATATTCAAGCATGAATATTAAATAATTACTTCTATCCTCTATTTCAACCTTATTTGGAAGGAACAGAAACGCAGGGTGACGCCTTTATGCTTCACTGAAACAAAAAATATGCCTTGTGCAGAATGGTTTTGCAGTCAGACGAGATAAGAATGTAGCTACTATTTAGCCACATTGGTATCAACATAGAGGAATCAAGGCTACTAAATCAAAGCTCCCTGCACCAGTGGTGCAGGCTCACTGCTCTGCAGCTATTTTGGAGGACAAATTGAGTGGAGTAACACAACAATGATCCATTATGTATACTGGCAACACCGGACCTCCATGTGCTGTCAATTACTACATAGTTTACTTGTAATCCTGGAAAATGTAAAGTCCAAATAATCCATGTGCCGAAAAGCATTATGGGAACGGTGTTATATTGTTGCCTTAAATATGGAGTTGGAGTCCTATGGGGAGCTGACAGAATCAGCTGAGATTATTTGTTTGTTTGTTTAATATGTTTAATAAACCCTTTTTTTTCCTGACCTCTGGTGTTATTGTTTTTACAGTTCTTTCTCTTAAGTAAGGTGTCCTGTCACAGTTTTCCATGAGGGTCGAATCTCTCAAGCCACAAGATGAGCAGAGGAACATTTTCCCGAAGAAAAAGAACATTTATAACCACGATGAGAAAATATATTATCACATTTTGAAATTGCATCATCTATCAGTCATAAATTAATTAAAAATCGTTCTCACAACACACTTTATTAAGTCATGTTTTCCCTTTTTATTGTATCATTATCTTGTTCTTGGGTGAATTTTTCAGTGGAAAATTTGACTTGACCAGTACAGTTGGATATATTTAGAAAAATCCAGGAAATATTTTACAAATCAAATAAATTTCTGCTCCCGGTGTGGACTTCACCCCTCCCACTATAGAGCAGCATGGGAAAAAAAAAATTCCCACAAGGAGTGGTAACAGCTAAATGGGAAGGACTTTGGCTTGACAGCCACAATGCCCAGTGTTTGCCTTTGCTCCAGGCGAGGTCATCTTTCACATTCAGGGATAAAAAGGTAGGATAAAGACTAAAACATAACAAAACGCTGGAACTGAACACTGAAACGTACCAGGAATGTGATTTACCTTTGATTGATCCTCATAGAGACAAATGTAGAAGGACAAATGATTAAATCAGAAGCTGACTCTTCTAGATGAAAGTTAAATATGTCTTGCATAACAAATTAAAAGGTTTATAGATTGATATGTTTGTGTTTAAGGGAAAAGAGGAAGTGCGTAAGTGTTTTAGTTTTATGTGCTGTCTAATGTCTGAAAGAGAACCGAAACAGAGAGTGAGATACTGAGTCATTCGTCCAGGCAGGTGGACTTTGGCCAAAAAGTCTTGCTGAACTGATTCAAGCCAATGATCATATAAATCCGCAGTAACTGACAAACCTGTTCAGATTCGTTAGGTGTTTCATTATTTAGTTTCATTATTATCTCATTTATTTGAAGGTTCCTGGAGATGAAACATAATTTAACATAAAGGCCTTTAACTCCACATAACTATGACAGACTTGGTGAAGCAGCAGCTGGTGTTGTTAACAGTTCAGATGAAACTTTGCATTCAAGATTAAGCCTGAATTTGCTCAAAAATTGCATTCATAAAACGCAGACACAAATAATGGATAATAATGACTGGTTGTTTTTGACGGAAAGTGGTGCATTTCTTCAGACTTCAATGGTCGCACTGGAAGGACTTGATCATTTCACAGATTATCTGTTAAGTTAACCCCACGGTTCTTCTTCCCCCTTTTGAGGTCATGGCTTCCCATGGCTTATTTCTGTCCAAGGAGCAGTTTCAGTGCTGCATCTGCCAGGATGTTTTCTCCGAGCCCGTCTCCATCCCCTGCGGTCACAGCTTCTGCTTCACCTGCATCAAGGCCCACTGGGAAGGCAGGCTCTCCATCGACTGCCCCAGATGCCACACAGAGTACAAGGTCTGCCCGGAGCTCTGCGAAAACTCTTTCGCCAAAGAAATGTCGGAGAAGATCCGAGCCGGGAGGCAGGACGGCGTGCCAGGGATGACGGTCAGCTGCGGCGCGTGCGTGGGGAAGCAAACGAAGGCCCTGAAGTCCTGCCTGGTGTGTCTGACCTCGTACTGCGAGAGCCACCTGGAGCCTCACCTCAGGGTTGGCGCGCTGAAAGCTCACAAGCTGATTGAACCGGTGGAGATGCTGGAGAATCGAGTGTGCAGGAGGCACCAGGAGCTCCTGGAGCTGTTCTGCAGAAGTCACCAGAAGTTTGTTTGTGTGCAGTGCGTCAAAACTGACCACCGCTGCAATGACACGGTCCCACTGGAACGAGAGAGCCAGGACAAGAAGGTGACTCTTGAGAGGCTATAATCTTAAATCCAGAGAGATTTTTGACTAGAGCTTTGAGCACGTTTTCTGCTTTTAGGGTCAGATTAAAATGATTCAAGATGAAGTTCAGCAGAGGATCCAGGACAGGCTGCAGAAGCTGGAGGAGATCAGACACAATCTGGAGCTAAGCAAAGTGAGTTGATCCTGGACAAATTCAAACTATTAGAGGGATACACCACAGTTAATTCACAGAGTATAATAAACAGAGAGATTGCTGCTCCAATTTACAAATATTCCAACATTTCAACCTGATTTTCAGTTTTTATCACTCACCCGCAGGAGAACACAAAGAGGGACATTGAGGAAAGCGGGCAGGTCTTCTCCGCTCTGTCCCGCAGCATCGAGAGAAGTCGAGCCGAGCTGATCGAGTTGATCCAGAGGAAGCAGAAGGCGGCAGAAATGAGAGCGAAGAGGCTGATCGCAGGGGTGGAGACAGAAATCTCTGAGCTCCTGAGGAGAAGAAGGGAACTGGAGCAGCTGCTTCACCACGAAGACCACCTCCACGTTCTGCAGGTCAGGAGTTTACAGGTTGAAAGTATGTCTGAGTTTTTTGGGTGTGAGTTCATTCAAGACAACTGGTCCAAGTGGCATCAGAACCATAGTCAGGTGTTTGAAACACAAAGTGTGAGAGATAATGACAGGCATAGTGACATACTCTAATCAGTATGTCTTGATCTGACTTCTTGGCTGCAGAGCTTCCCGGCTGTGAGCTCTCTTCCGTCTACCGAAGACTCATCAGACATCGTCGTCCATTCAGAAACATGCCTGGGAACCATAAGGAGAGCGGTGGCTGACTTTCGGGAGCAGCTGCAACTGCAACTGGACAAACTTTCCTCTCGAGGTTTGTCGGATCAGCAAAGCATCTCGTAATTTTCTTTATTTTTCACCTTTGAGTCGATTGAGGATGTTCTCATTGGCTTTCAGAATACGAGAAGATCCAGCAGTATCCAGGTAAAGCTTCACTGACTTTCAGGTGTTTTAGTATTGCCTCTCTTTTTTGTGTTTTATCCCAATTAAATAAATGTACACAAATTTAAGGTTGAGTTTATAAGATGTCTTTGCTGTAGTAAAAGATTCATTTGCAATTAACTTGTGGTTTGTGGAAGGCGGAATCGTTTATATTTCAGTCCTGTAATCATGATTTGAGTAAAAACGGAAAGATGAACACTCCTCTGCTGTGATCTCCTTCTGTCCACCAAGCTGATGTCCTTCTGGACCCCAGGACGGCCAACCCCTGGCTCGTCCTGTCAGAGGACGGGAGGCAGGTGCAGGACGGAGACGTGATGCGAAATGTGGCAGATCTCCCAGAACGTTTTGACAAAGCTCCTTGTGTCCTCGCTCTCATGGTAACAAAAGCATATGATGTGTTTTAAGTGTGCGATGCCTCGTTGTGTTATCTAAAGCCTAATTCTTGTCTCTGCAGGGTTTCACCACAGGGAGGCGCTACTGGGAGGTGCACGTGGGAGACAAAACGGCGTGGGACTTGGGCGTGGCTCGAGCGTCCGTGAAAAGGAAAGGTGCTGTGACTCTGAGTCCAGACGACGGTTTCTGGACCGTCTGTCTGAGGAAAGGAGCTGAGCTCTGGGCCTGTGCAGGAGAGGCGGAGCTGCTGTGCGTTTCCAAAAGGCCAAAGGTCATTGGCGTGTTCCTGGACTATGAAGATGGGGTTGTTTCTTTCTACAATGCGGAGACCGGGTCACACATCTATTCATTTACAGGGTTTCGCTTCACCGAGGCCATTTTTCCCTTTTTCAACCCGGATACGAACGAAAACGGCACCAACAAATTGCCTCTGACCATCCAGCCCATCAGGAAACGGATCTTCGGCACAGATTTAGATGACATCACTATATGATATTTTAAATATGTATCCGGCAGCAACGTTTTATTTATTATACCATTTATGTTAACATTGTTTTGCAAAGCTCCCTGTGCATTTATCAGCACTCCACCAGTACTGTAGCCTTATTTAATTATTCAATGTAATGCCTAAAAATACTCCATACAAAAAAAGCTTTATTTGTACTGAAAAAACAACAACAGAGAAATGCAATGTTTTAATTTGAGTTGATTTTTTGGACTTGTATGTGATATGGCGTCACACAGAGGCACTGAGGAAAAAATGAGGAGCAAATGTAATCACATTAATTTTCTAGACAAAAATTTTGAAATTTCTGAGTTTCAAAATTTCTGAGTTTAAAGTCGTAAATTGTTTTCCATAAATGTATTTTGCATCTTTTTACACATTTCCACCAGAGATGGCGCTGTGTTGCTACCTTTTGCCGTTATCTTGGTAATAATCTAAGTGCAATTTACTGCTTACCTGTCACAGTAAGCCACATTTTTGTGAAATGCAGTTTGTTGTATTCTGTGTGGGAATTAAGAATGTAGAGAAATAAAATGTCTTCATTGTGGAAAAAATCCGTAAATCTGAAATAAAAATTCTACAACCGCACTTTGATATAAATATGTGATGCTTTTTTTATGCTGCTTTAGTATTCTAGTAACAGAAAAGCTGTTGCATATCTGTTACTCTTCTTCTTCTCCACACCTGAGCACTGTTACACAGATCTCAGCCTCTCTCCACAGATCTGTAAACTAACATCACAGCACATGTTCAAATTAAACAACCTGACGCCTGCTGCTGATCAGATTAGTCCAGAATAGGATTAGCCTCAAGGCAGATGGAGCGCAGAGACACTTCTTCCCTCCTATCATTTTATTTTTGTTGCGCTTTTACTAGTTAAATTCTCTATTTTTGCACAGGTTTTACCGAACCGTTCTAAAAAATATATATACATATTTTAGCGACTGCGATTTAGAAAGGAGTTGGATTTGGATCGGTTAGATTAACCTTAAAGGAAGCAGCGGAGGAATTATAAAGAGTTGAGGGATTAAAAGTGTCATCCAGGCTCTGGGCGGAGACACACAAATCTCACAGGCCTGCAGGCTAACACCGGCAAACATTTGTCATCTCTTTAGGAGACACTCTGATGAGCAAAAGATGCGGGTAAGTCAAATATATTTACTCAAATACTTTGACTATATAGAGGTTTATTAAAGAGTATATCACATATCGTCATGTTTTGTGTCTGGGTTTTGTTTCACCAGCTGCTCAGCAATGCGTTTAGAATCTGCAAAGCACAAGTCATTTCTCTCGTTAATTTGATTCCTTTTGTCAGCTTTTATGGCGTGTTTCATCAATATGGGGTGCATAACTCGCTCACAATTAATTTCACAGAAGTCCTTTCACTGGGGAAGCGATGCGAGCTCTCTGATTGGCTGAGGTTGAAGTAGAAAAGGCGTGATGTCGCTAGTGGTGGACGAGACGGCGGGGGACCTTCCGGTGAGGGACGTGGGGCTGATGAGGGGCGGGCTGATGCCCACCGTGCCAGGTTTGTGTTCACACAACACGGAACTGTGTTTTTATGGTTTTATTGCCGTAAAAGGACAGTATTTATGTCAGCAAAAATGCATAATACTTCCTTAAAATTAATCATCACCCCAACATTCAAATTAAACTCTAGTTTTAATGTAATTTACTGCCCTACCAGTAAGCTAAAATTAGGCATTTTATTTATTTATTTTTTTTTTTTTTGCAGAAACGTAAACCAGTCATCTGCAACTTTGTGCAGTTAACCCTTTCATAAAAAGGTTTCAAGTTGTTCTCTTCATACTAAAAGAGCAGATATTTTCCCAGGAATGTGTGTATTAAAGTAGCTTCAAGTTGGGATTTTAGAAAGCTGAAACTGCAAAATAAATTTTCTGTGAATGCACTGTGAGGCTCTCTGTTGGTTATTTGTCATCTTTGCTGTTTTCCCAGATACACTGCGGGATGTCAGGCCATGGAAGAAGCATCATTCTGCAAAGATGAAAGGTAGAATGACTTTCACAAACATCATCTTGCACATTTTGACTCAAATGATCATGACTCTGCTTTGTGTCCAGCGGACCCCCAGCGGCTGTTTCGGTTTCCCAGAGATCATCTGGAGGACCTGTGTCTCCGGCTGCAGGAGGAGAACAGTGTGCTCAGGCAACACACACGGACACAGGAGGAGAGGCTCCGCAGGTAACACCAGCACTGCTGGAACCACGAGTTTCTAATTTAAATAAAATGTTGTACCATAATAACTACCCTAAGGTAGTTTACTTTGGATGTCATATTATAATGGCAGGCTATAATCATGACCATAGATGTGAAATAGTAATTTCCCATGTGAAATATCGCTGACAGTATTCATGGAGAACTATCTATTTCATTAGCTTTCCCTAAGTCCTCCTTCCATCCTCTTGTCTGACCCCAGGATGTCCACGAAGCTGATGCGTCTTCGTCAGGCCCGTCCCGGCTCCGGTCCTGTCAAGGAGAGGGACATGGAGGATACGATCCAGGAGCTGGAGGCCCGGGTGGCGGTGCTGGAGAGCCAGAAGGAGGTGCTGCAGAATAAACTCGGCATAGCCAAGCAGCACATCCTGGACCTGGGGGCTCGAACGCCTTACAGGTACAGCAAAGGTGAGGTTTAAAGAGCCACTTCCTAAAAATCTGACTCCATTTCTGGCATCATTGTTCAAAGTCGTGTCTTTACCACATTATTCATTCATTTACAAATGTCATAGTTTAAAGTTATAACTGCAATCTAAATATTCATAGTTTGGAGCAAAATATTAACTTGCTAAGTAAATATTTAGTTAAGCTAAACATTTAGCAAATATTTAGCTTGCTAGCTAAATTCTTGGTTTGAGGCTAAATATTTAGCTTGCTAATTAATAGTTTTAAATTGTGAATTTATAAATTACTAATATGATTAAAATATAACTATAAGAAGCGAATCTCCCCACTCTTATGACATGCTAAATAATATAAATTAATGCTGTTAAATTTTGACTGTGTACATTTACAAATGGCACTCTACGTAAATCTCAATGGCTTTCATGCATATGAGTGGATGTGAACCCTTCAGGACTGTAAGGACGTTCTTCCCCTTCATGTGTTTAGGTAAAAACCTGGACGGAGAGGCCAGAGTCCGGAGGGCGGCACGGACTGCTCCTGCACGATACGGCCTCACGCTGGAGGAAACCAGAGCAGAAATGGAAAGATTGTAGGTCAAAAAGGATTAAATGTCCTTCTGCTTGTAATCCAACATAAAAATCCGTCCTCATCCAGCAGGTCCAGTATGACCGAACAGGTGAGGATGGCAGAACTGGAGGTGACAGCTCAGGCACTCCGAGAAAGCCTGAAAGACAGGGAGAGAGAGATGGAGGGGACGGTCAGAGAGCTGAGGAAGCAGCAGGCCGACAGACACAGGTAGACGTGAATACATAAAGAGGCCGCGTCTGAATCACGTTACGTCTTCTAACTGAAAAATAAGGCCGATACCCAAGCCTGTTTTAATCGCAAAAGTGCATTTACTTTGGAGTAAAACTTGTGCTACTTGTGTCAGGATCACAATCAGAGAGAATGTGGACCTGATCCGTCTGCAAAAGCAGCTCTCTGAGAAGTGCACGGCCCTGAGGGTCAGCCAGGAGAAGTTTGCTGACCTGCAGGAGGTGAGACCCTGCTCCTGTCTTCCGTTCATTCTGCACATCATCAGTCTTCCTCATTAACACTCTAATCCTCTCACCGACCTCCTGCACGCGTCTGACTGTAGGCGTACGAGAATCAGCTGGAGGAGGTAAGGGCCTGAGATACAGTCTGATGAATAAACCAGTGAGTAATGAACAATCCTGCTTCCTGTGTTCGCTGCAGAGTCAGAGGGCGCTGAGGGAGAGTCAGGGAGCTCTGCTGGAGAAGGTGGAGGAGCTGACCGAACAACTGAAGCAGGAGAGACAGAGAGCTCTGACCCAGGAGGGGCAGCTCACCACCATGTCTCTGTCTCTGCAGACCCTGGACAAGGTAACACATCTGGACCATTTGCAATGCTGTCAGGCTGGAACTCATTTGGCTCATTCTCCATCAGCTCCAGGAGAGAATCTCAGACCTGGAGGGAGAGAGGGATCTGATCAAAGACAGCTACGATACTCTACTGAAGAGGTAGGGTCCATAATGGGTCTCTTTTTGTGAATTCTAGGCTCAAAACATATTTATTTTGGTGATTTGTTTTGTGTTTGCCAGCACTTTAACTGCCCAGAACCCCTCTGAGAACCCTGCTGAGACACGGAGGGAGGTGGAGCAGAAGGAGGAGCGGCTGGTGGAGAACATCTTCGGACCAGATCTCCACCACAGACTGGAGGAGATGCTGCAGGAAGAGAGGGAGGAGAGGAGCAGGCTGGAGCTGGAAAAGGAGAAACTCAGGCAAGAGAAGGAGATGCTGGAGGAGCAGAGGAAGCAGGATGAAGGTGAGACCGAAAGCTCATTTAGTTTTCCATTAAATAAAATGTCTGACGCTGCAAAGTGAAAATTGAATTTAATTCCATTTAGAGCTGTCTGTACTGATGAGGGAGAAGAAAGAGCAACTGGAGAAAGAGGTTGGCCAGTACAGAGAAAAGGTTTCTGCTCTTCAGGACAGGCTGGACTCCGTCACTAAGGTCAGAAACGAACAGACGATCCACAGATGTCTTCCTTTCTCTGAGTTTTCCTCCTCTAGTTTAATCTGTCACACACTTCCTCTCCTATCCAGGGGTTTGACTTGAGCGTTGAGGAGCTCAGCGAAACTCTTTTGCAGATCAAGGTTTGTCGTGCTTTCTCCCGACACATAACGAAATATAGCTCTTAAGATCTCATAACAGGTTTCATGTTTTTCCCAACCGCAGGCCTTCAGGATGCAGCAGGAGAGCAGGGAGGCTCTGGGCTTCCTGGTGCCTGACGGCGGCGTGGACGATTCGTCCCGTGAGCTGGTCAACATCCAGGCGTCGCATGCAGAGACGGTGCTGGAGCTGCAGAAAACCAGAAACCTGCTGCTGCTGGAGCACAAGATCACCAAAGACCTGCAGGTACACGCACAGCGTTAAATGCACACACACACACACACACACACACACAAAAAAATAACAAAACGACTGAGAAATTTAGAGATATATTTCGTCTCCAAGGAAGAGTTAAACATGATCAACCAGAAGGTGGAGAGAGAGAGGGAGGAGGGCAGGAGGAGGACAATGGAGAAAGATAAGCTTCTGTCAAAGAGAGCTCTGCAGATCAACACGCTGCAAGGTAGGGCAGCGTTCACAGCACAGTTCAAGCATTTTTAAACAAATGTTTAGTTTTACCGAACATTTGCTCCTCTGGTGTTGCTGAAAAACAAAATAAATGCGTAGAAATGTGTTCAAAATGCTCTGTTTTAAAATGTTTTTCTGGTCCCATGTGAATCCAAAGCCCAGTTGAAAGAGCTGGCCTACAGCCCCAGGAACTACAAGCGGACCATCCCGGTACAGTACACCTGGCCGGCTGGAGATCAGGAGGCGGTTCAGCCCATCGAGGACGACCTCTGCTTCTCTCAGCTGAAATCTGGGGAGTCACTGTTGGAGATCCACCTTAAGGTAGAATCCTCTGAGCGTTATTTCAGAAAACACGATCCTACACTGACGGTTGTTTTTGCCCCACACCAGACGGCCACCTTCACCCCGGCGGGGCTCCGCACCCTGAGCGACCTCCACCCGGGGGCGGGCCAGCATGAGGACATTGTGACCTTCTGCACCTACTGCCTGCTGGACTTCGAGATGCACTCCACCCCTCTGGTGTCAGGCAGCCAGCCGAACTACGGCTTCACGTCCCGGTACGCGCTGACGGTCCGGGATCTGGGTCGGCTGGGAGGTCAGGGGTCGAGAGTGCGGCTGGAGCTCCACCAGGCGCTGGGAGGGGTCCGGTTTGTCACCCACGGAAGCGGCAGCATGTCACTCATGGGCGCCACGGAGAGGAGAGGAGAACGAATCTCCGGCAGCGTCAGCATCGCAGGTGGACAACGATTCAGCAGCCGATGCTCTCTTCCCATCTCCTTTCATCTTCTGTTTCTTGAACCTGTTTGTTTGTTTTTTTTGGGGGTTTTTTAAGGAAATGAGGGTGAAATAATCGGCGTTGTGGATTTCTGGGTGCGCCTCTTCCCTCCTGCTGAACCCGTCCACACGGGGACGGAGATCGGAGCGGAAAGGAGGACAGCGACACACAGGAGTCCGGCTCAGATCCCACTAGGCTGGCAAGATGGCGGCCAAGAGGTGAGATCAGGCATCTGACGTAACTTTCAAAGAGTCAACGCTCTCATTTGCTTCAGTTGTTTCAGCAGCATCAACAGCCTGTTTAAAGTCCACTTTGCAGCATCTCAACTGAACTTTGACTAGGCCACTCCAACATCCGTTATTTTTTTTGTTGTTGTTTTCTTAGCCATTCAGAGATCAACTTGGTGGTTTGCTGTCTTGTTATGAATCACCAACTCTGACCTTAACTAAGACTGCCACTCTTTTCTTAATAAATAGAACATATTATTTGAAAGCTGTGTCTTGTATTCTTACTTAGGTTGTGTCTGTCTACAGTTAAAATTTCTTTGAAATCTAAAGCATAAAGTGTTTAGGTGAGGATTTTTAGGCTCTGGTGATTTTTACCCCTTAATGTCTTCCACACCAGGAGCTCCATGACTATGGCGGCGGGATCCCCAATGAGCTGGTGGTGACGCTGGAGCGCTGCGTCGGCCTCAACGCCCGCTGGCCCGGGCTCCTGCCAGACGCCTACCTGACGTACCGGCTGTACGACCTGCCGCCTCACGTCTCTCAAACGGTTCAGTGCGCCGTCGATCCGGTGTTCAACGACGTCACCAGCTTCCCTCTGGCAGCAACGGCCGACGTTCTGCACTACCTCAGGTACGCCGGCTCTCAATCAGTGAAATGGTTCAGGTGTTTGAGACAATAATAGCCAGTTTCTGCTTGCCAGGTCCAGCAGCTTGTGGGTGTACGTGTTTGATGACAGCGATGAGCAGATACCGCCAGCCTACCTGGCCAAGACGCCGATCCCTCTGAGAGCGCTGGCGACAGGCAGAGAGATCAGAGGCGAGGCTGTGAGGAAAATAAAACTGATGGAAGGAGAATTATTACTAAAAGCTAATGTATATATATTTTATCCCGTGTTTTGTCAGGTGATTATGTTCTAAGAGATCCCGCTGGTGGGCCTCGGGGAATGGTCAGAGTCATGCTGAAGTGGAAGTATCCGTTCCAGCCGCCATTGGACGGCCTTCGGGGTGGATG
Organism: Poecilia latipinna; assembly: GCF_001443285.1. NCBI lineage: Eukaryota > Metazoa > Chordata > Actinopteri > Cyprinodontiformes > Poeciliidae > Poecilia > Poecilia latipinna. The sequence goes on along the minus strand of NW_015116965.1, from coordinate 2,769 downwards.
GGAGGCGGACGATCCTCACAGGGCGATGAAAAGCAGTCAGAGGGAAAAGAGGAGGAGCGAGGAAACGTCACAGAGGCCGACGGCCAAGCAGAGAGTGAAGGTGATGTGATTTCTCTGCTTGGGTCAAAACTAATTCAAATGAAGAGCTGAACTTGTTTCTCTGCTTTTACAGACTCAGGATCTGAAGCCCAAAGAAACTAAAGCTGTGCAGAAAGAGGCAACGGCTTGGGTAAGAAATCCAGCTGATTTAAAGTCCCATAAAGAGAAAGTATTTTATCTTTGTAGGTATGATTGAATAAAAAAATATCTGTTTGTATTGGTTCCAAAATTATTTACACCTAACATAAAATGTTAAAAAAACACATAGCATATTGTCACCTTCCTACAATAACGGTCTAAGTCTTTTTTTTGCCAATCACAATTTTGGCAACAAAAAAAAAAAAATCTACATTTAATTGACAGGACCTGGCTGCTATTTCCCTCCTAAATTTCATGAAAACATCTAAAGAATCAATAGTTTTTGACGCACAGGTTTACCATTAAGGCTTTGTTTTTAACCAGTCAATACGCCAGAAATCTGCTGTCTGTTTCTGCACACTAGAGGCGGATATCAGACATAATTAAAATGTAGCAAAGACAATACTTTTTTGTTGTGCTTAAACAAATTACTTGTTTATTTTCCTACTTACAGCCCCAGCCTTCACCTGTCAAACAGAAAAGCTCACAGGATCTGCGATCAGCGCGAGTCGTGTCTGTGAAACCGCCATCAGCAGACCGCAAGAGATCCACCAAGAGGTCCTCTGAAGCGAGGTCGCCTAACTTGACCCCTGAACCAAGACTGACGACCCCATCCCACAGGTAAGAGAAACATTTACTATGTAAAAAAAACACTTCTACTTATTCTACAGACTCTAAAACAATTCAAATAGATGAGCAGGGTGAAAAAAAATGCCTTCCAGAACTAACAGCTACAAAACTGCTAACAGGTCTGCATAAATGCAACTTAGTAAAAAATAAAAATAAAAAACATTAATTGTTGCTATTGAAAAAATAATGTGCAGCATTTTTTTTTCCACATATAATGAGACTTATTTCTGTTTAAGATCTCCGGCTGGGTCTTCCTCCAGACGATCAGCTGCAGCTCCATCGAGGGGAAGCTCTGCTACTGATGCAGGGATCCAGGTCAGCTCACTACCTCTGAAAACAACATGCTGGTCCGTTCTTTCCATGCTAATTTAGATATTCAGTGTAACCTAGAACTAAATGGCACAAATTGTGAATATCCTGGATTGTATCCTGAAGTTTCAGCTTTTTGTTCCAGGGTCTTCCCTCTGTGAGTCAGGTGTCTGAGTCTGAAGAAGAGAAGAGTGCCAGCGGTAATTCTGTTTTTACTTTATATCATTTAAAGACTTACTCGACCATTTAATTAAATATGGAGAAAAGAAATTCTGCTTTTTCTGACTATCTTGAACGTTTTTGTCTTTCTCTCCTACAGAGGATGGTGACGCTCCTGAATCCCCAGAATCCACTTCTTCACAGAGCGACATAGTAATCATACCACCACAACGGAAAATGAGGAGGGTACGGACTATTTGGGACTGAAAAACCAGCAAATTGTTGGAACAGGGTTGGCATTGTGATGAGAACTGTGCAAAACTGTTAAGTCAATCAGGAATTCTTCATATTTTGTTTCTGAGGAGCCAGAGTTTCTGGAAATCTTTTAAAAGGGGTCTTTATGAATATTTACACAGCATTTCCTTGTTATTATGCTTGAGTGATTTTTACTATAATCAAATCTGTGAAAAATACCAAAGACCCATTTGTCTATTGTTCTTTGTTTCTCATAAGTTACTACATAAAAATAGGGTTTTCTTGCAGAGTTGGCTTCGTTGGGAAGTGGGTGTGCATTTATTTTCGTTTTGCTCACAACCAGTTATGTCAAGATATGATTTATGTATATTGTAACTCATACTTGGCTCTAAAAACTATCGTTTAAAACCACTTCACAAGATTACAAGAAAGTCTGGCTTTGTAGCATTGGCATGTAGAGAAATAATAGGTGGGATTTAAAGATGCTGCTGTTTTCCAGGGAGACAAGCTCAGGGTCGAGATCCTGTCCCTGACATTTGAGCCGTCGTCTCGTGTGGCGCTCGACCGCTCCGTGCAGCGCGTTTACGTGGAGTACCGGCTCCTGGGCGTCGCCATGGAGACGACGGAAACTCCCATGTCCCTCCGTAAACCTGTGAAAGGGGAGGAGATTCACTACAACTTCACACGAGGTGCCTGACGTTTGGTGTTTCTGTGTGTAAAATGCATTCGGGACGGAGATCATACTGACTGGTTTTTGTCTCTCCCAGTGATTTATGTGGACGGCTCCCAGTCAGCTCCACTCAGGCAGTATCTTTACACAATGTTGGAGGGGACAGACCCCAACCGGGGCAGGTGGGTGGCCTAGAGACTTGCATCAGTTCATGAAAGTCATGTTATGTATAGGGTTTTTTTTTTTTTTGTAACTCTACTTTTCTGTGATTGATTGATTAAGCACCAAACATCTGCAGTGACTCTGATGATAAAAATTTGAATTTACTGAGGAGTTTCTCTAATCCAAACATCCAGGTGTATTTATACTCTTGGATATTGTGTGCACCAAAATCGTCTTACCAGAACAATGGTCATTTTAATTGGTCCATGACAAGGAAGCCTCTGGAGCATAGCCCGTTCATTTTTAAATGGACCATGTTCAAAAACCATTGCAGAACATTAATGTTA
>NW_015116964.1:15668-25574 GCF_001443285.1 Poecilia latipinna | reverse complement strand
ATATCATCAACTACAGCTTAGAGCAGCTCATCGATATATTAATGTAGCCATGTAGTCTGATGTAAAACATTTTGCTAGACAATATCAAACATTGAGAAGTTTTATTTATTGTTATTAAATGTTATCAAACATGCCATTTTGAAGACAAAAAACCTCAGAAATATATAGAGGCAAGCAGGAGAATCAACTAATTTTAATTTAAAACTCAACTTCACACAAGGACACTGACATAAATGTTTGGCTGTTGAACTGAACCACTCAAGGTCGCTATAAAGCTAATTTTCTATTAGCTGCTTCACAAATCTTTTTTATAAATATTACATTGCATTACGAAGACATATTAAAACAAACCTTTATCTTGGCTTTTTTCTGTTCTTCCTCTTTTCCTTCTCCCTGAAGGATAAGTCCTTTTTTGAGACATTGTTTTGCTAACTTATCTTCTACCGGAGCTTTGGACCTTTGGATGCGCTCTGCACGCTGCACAGCAGCTCATATTACCAGCAAAGCGTGCATGATCTACCATGGCCACCAGGGAGCCCCCAAGAGCAATTTTGTTTTCTTTTTGTCCATAAAATAATATCTTCTACATACATTATTAAATATATATTATTGTATAATGATGAAATCATGTCTTTTTGTTATAATGATGTAAAAATTGTTACAAAAAAAAAAAAAACAGCTCCACTGAGGGGGCCCCTTGGTGGCCCTGGGGCCCTAAGCAGCTGCTTAGTTTGCTTACGCGTTGGGTTGGCTCTTCTATTGTATCATTTAGATTTTGCTCTGGAAAGTGCCTCTGATCTCCATTTGTTCCTGGCCTCCCTCCTTGTGCTTAGGAGAAAACTGCAGAGATTTTAGTTTGTGTTTTTGATCAGATGCTCCCAAGAGTTTGTCAAAACATCCAACATTTCAACTCTTTACATAAGTAGGAATCATGTGTTGACAAGCTATCTCTAAAAACGAACACAGGATGAATAAAGTGTTAGGGAAATATTTTAGTGATCGGATTAAAGGAGTTACTGACACCACAATTTACCTGCAATTTTTGTTTATAATAAATATCAGTCAAATTGTCTCACTGAATAAGATTCGCCACTTTTGTTATGTCAGGGAGCAAGATATTTAAAACTAAGTAGAGTTTGGTAAATATTGACATCAAAATTGAATATTATAACACTGGAATTATGACTTAGGCTCCTTTGTGAATATTTGGCTTTCCAATAAAAAACAAAAAAAGAATTGTTGCTTTTTCAAACATAGCTGTTTTCAGAAAATATTTGGAAGAACTTTAATTCATAAAATTGTAAATGAAATGTAATTTCATGGCACATTGCCCTTGTGAAAAAAGTTTTTTCAGGCAGAAGAAAACACAAGTTTTACTTTTGCTTGATTTATAGCAATAATGATGAGTTTGTTTCCACCTGCTTATTAAAAATGAATGGATGGGTTTGATTAACAAAAAATATAGAGACAAAATTATTTTCAATCTCTTCGCTGAACAAAAGTGAGTCAGTATTTGGAGAAGTACAGCATGTGTTTATGTGAACAAGCAAACAGGAAATTGAGAGACAAATTGTATTTGTGGTGCTTCATCTCATTTTATCTGCACTGCTAAATTGCTTTGGAATGGACAATGATCAAATGCTTTGAAAGAAACTTTATTTTTCAATATTTCAGCTGCGGATTTTTACGTTTTCAAGGTCAGTCGAGGACACACAACAAGCAAGTCAAAACTTTGTAAACCTGTAATTAAATCTGTTCTGTTGAAATAATCTCATAAGACGATTGATTCAAGTGAAACATCATTTCTTGCAACAATTGTGATTTTTTTAATGCTTTTTGAAAACTGCATCCTAGCTGATCTCTGTTTTCTTGTCAATCATTTCTATTTTTTTGGAAGCCAGACGAAGCAAAACCTAAGCACTGAGCATGCAATATTTTAAGGAAGGAATAATTCAGAGTTTCTGCTCAGTTAATATGACCTTGGTCTTGATGCAGCAGTGGCTGTGTTGTGTGATTTGTAATAAAGGCACCCTAAAGTCCTTGTGGGTATATTGAACGCACAGTATAATGGTGTTTCAGCACCATTATGCAGTAGCACTAGCAAAATGGTGTTACAGGTAAAAACTAATTGTCATTTCTGGCCTTGGTCCTCACCTCATTTCCTATACCTTCTGAATCTGTAGATTCATTGGGGGAGATGATGTGTTACAATTTAACATCGAAGAAGTTTAAGCTATTTCGGACTTCAGTAAAAAAAAAAAAAAAAGTAGGACAACACATCCTTCCTTGAAAAACCCATAAATAAGTGGATGCTCCTTTTATACCTAGATTTGACACTTCTTCTTACCCAAATAAAATGGCTGCCAGTTGTATAAATATACCGTAATTTAACTGACTAACCCACTACCTACTAAAACAAAAAGTGTATATATAGGCCACACTCATCTATAAGCCACAGATGTCCATGTGTTACAACTCCTCCCCAAGACCACTAAGGGTAAATTCTGGCACTGGGTGCAACACAAAATCAATAATTTAAACGGTTGATGTCAGTAACAAAATATAGTTTATTTTACAATTTAGGTAAAACCTCAATCATAGGAAGTAGACAACACAGGGAAGCTTTAAGCTTCAGGGTCTCCAAGGCCAAAACAACAAACAAAACACCCCATTTTAACTATAAAATAAAACAACCACTTTCTGAAAGAAAATACAAAACCTGAATTCCCTGGCTAACCACAAAACAGGAGAAAACGGTTTACAACAAAAATGGCAGAGAACCCTTACCAGCTTCCACTGTGAACAGAAACATACTACTTTAGCTAAACACAATATGCTCACAGCAAAATCAGGTAAGTCCTCACAAACAGTCAGCTCATGAACAAGATCATTTCAGATCAAGCCACAGGGAGAAAGGGATCTGACTTCTCTGGCATGAAGCTCTTTATGGGGTGGCTGATGAGCTCCAACACTTTTCACCTGTGGCTGCCAGGTAGAACTGAAACACAAAGGAAGAGAGATCTCACATGAAGAGAGCCCCTAGAGGTCAGTGACCGTAACACCATGTTCTAACATAAAATATTTACACAAATATTTTTTTTTTACTTTTTAATCATATACGAATCATATACGTGCTGGTAACACAAATGCATATCATAAGTTTCCGAACAGTGTCTGTAACACAACTGCTTACAAAAAAGTCATCTTCCTCCTGCGCACTAAAACCACTAAAGTTGTCTTCTTCAATGTCAAAATTAAACCGTCTGATACTTCCTCAGTCTCTCTTTCTGTACTTTTCAGCAGGGGAAAGAAATCTGGTCCCATCAGCAGCACCCTGGACTCAGGTAATATAAGAAATCCACCAACCATTTGGCTGGTTTTGCAACAGAGCTGAAGAAGGCAGAGAAAATCCCCAAAGCAGCATTTCAAAGGCAAACAGATCAAATTCATGGGTAAAGGATATGGATTAAATAAAGACTACTGGTAAGCCTTTCACAGTGAAAATGTAATCTCACTTTGGTTTTGCATTTTAGTAAAATAAATGTAGAATCTATTGAAGGAACAGTTTGCACTGCTGGTTTTTACAGTTTGGCTCTATTTAAATGCATATCTAAGATATTTAATTTATGTAAAAACATATGTCCTAGGGAAAAAAAACAAGTTTAATTCTAAATTAGAAAAGTATTTGACTTCATGTAGGATTTGTTTGATTCAACCAAACAAGGGATTCAGTAATTTAATTATTGAATCCATGGTTAAAATTTTGAAAGAAAAGAATGTCTAAAGTTAATAATGGAATTGATAATTATGATAAATTATTAACTTTAAACCAAATATATGTTTTAAAATGTATGTGTTTTGTAGGTTTTTCACCTCTTCATTGATTCCAGTTCACCTGTGTAAATAGATTGAGTGAATCCTGAAGTCTCTTCAAGTCCTCCTTTTTCAAGTGTGGAAAGCCATGAAGTTATAGAACACTTGACACTGTCATTGTCACTCTCAGTGTCACTTTTGTCTCAAGGTAAATTTGCTCTTGAGGTTCTTCTGTCCTTTTGATAAAAATCTCTATTAGCCACATCAAATGTTCAAAGCATGTGAAAAAAGTAGCGGATTGTATTTTTTTGTTCAGTATTTTTCTATGGGGTATCAAAAGACTTTTTTAATACTAATGTACTTTAAGCTAAAGCCTACCTCTGGAGCTTGTAGCAACAATGTGGATGTGTGGGGGTTTATAGTGAGAGAAAAAAGTGCAGCAGTGGTCATTCAGCCAGCTGACCCACAGAGAGGTGGCGTAGCTTTACTCCATATTCCAAATAGCTAGAGAAATACTTGCAGACTGTTTCTTAAATGGACAGTATTATGAGTTTTCCAGCCACACAGTGCCATTTTATAACCTAGTAAAGTATTACCTTCAGTTGTTATGAAAATATACCAATTTCATGCCTTGAAGTTTTCCTTCTTCTGTCTCTTTAAGAACTCCTGCTCTTTCTGAAACTCCACCTTCAGCATATAATATTGGTTTGGTGCCCCAAACTTTGGCAAACCCACATGGCTGCCATGGGAGATTAAAAGATTTATCAAACATGCATGAAAGAATCAAAGCAACATGCCAGATATGTTTGCCATGAGGGATTAACACTATAGCATAATATAAAGCTAAAAAAGTTGATTTTTACATAAGATTGCCCCTTTAAAAAATTTTTTAATTTACTCAAATTTCTTTTAAACCTTGATATGTAGCGCTTTAATAACAACTGAAGGTAACAAATTTACTTGATTGATCTAAACAATGGCACTATATGTGCCTGGAAAATACATAATACTGCTCCTTTAAATAAACATCCCTTAAATGTTTATTTGTCTGTAAAAATGGAACGAAAAAAGGAGTTGACAAGGAAATGAGTGGCAGAGCCAGAATTTATCTCAGCTTGCTTCTGTGAATTGAAGGTGATCGAAAGTACAAGTTACATGTTGCAACTTTTAGTCATCACAGAGCAGATTTGACTTTCATGCCAAGCGTCTCCCAAGCCTCCATCGTCAAACCGTCTCCCCCTCCTTCCTCTGCCAGCCGCCTTCTTATAAAAGTACCCAGATGCCCTGCTGGCCCCAAAGCAGGAAGGCGAGAGAGCTAGCTCTAGTTGACACTCTCGCTAAGATTTCCCCCCGCTGATGCACCACCCACTCCAATGAATGCCAAGCAGCTCCTTTATTACCTCCACATTTACATGCTTTTCAGGAGCAGCTTAGGTTTTATTCCTCCACAATTCGGCCTTTCCCTTTCACCTCTATCAAAGTGCAGTGTCATTACACTTGAGATAATCCTCGTCCCTTTGCGCCTCCCTTCCCGTTTAAAAAAAAGTGTGCAGCCTCACTCTGCGAACGTTCCTGTATAACAGCGTGTTCAAAGCTCGGGCAAGGGGGCTGGGATCTCTTTTTTCTGGTACTACTGCAAAATGATGATGAAACCATATGGAGGGTGGCGGTGCAGTTTGCAAGATGGGGAGGGAAACTAGGGGAGGTGATGGGGAAAAGGGGAGCTATGCAGCAGCATAAATGACTTCTTTGCAGTGCAACGAGATGTGAAGGACAGACTGACGTGAGACGGTGTGGCGAGCAAACTAATGAGCTATTTCATAGCGAAAAAGAAAAGGAAAGAGGGTAAGGGAGGGAATGGGGAGAGAGGGAGGAGAGATGGCACGGCAGAGGCGAAGTGATGATGGAGATAGAGAGATAAGAGGAAGGAGAGGAAACAGGTGATGATAGGAGTGGATCAGAGGAAGAAGGATGGAGAGTTAAATTAGCAAAGGTTTGGAGGGAAAATAAAAAGAAGGGAAATAAGTGAGTGACATGAAAATCGATCTTTTATTTGCAGACTCCTCTTTATCCTCACCTTGACAATCTACAGTAAAGTTAGCTTCTAATCTGGTGCTGCTATTGCCTTTCATCTTTAATAATAATGTCTCTTATAGATTTTATGTGATAGCAGATGAAATAAGAAATCAATATAAAAAGATTTGTGACAGATACCAGTCCGTTGATTATGTCACATAAGTTATGTGACATAACTAACTACAGCCTACGTTAAAATTCTACAGACTCAAAGAAAGCAGTACCTAATTGCAAGGAAGACGGAAAAGAAAATATGGCTTCCAGTTTAATTTTACAAATAAAATCTTTACCAATGTTTGCATTTGTGTTGATGCCCCTTTAATTCTGTTACTCCTAAATGAAATAGACAAATAAGAAGAGTCGACCTGGGTAGACGTTAATCTGGCCTTATGGCGTCAGGCAGGGCCGGTGTCCTACCCACTTTGGGGCCCTTAGTGAGACTTTGCAATCAAGAGAAACTAGGTAGGCTACATATTAATTTGTTCTGTGTTTGGTTGGCTACACTACACTCTAAATAACTAAAGCAACAGGTAATTTAATCTAATTGGTTTTACTCTACCTATTTTTCTGTCACATTTTCTTCTTTTCTGTTTGTCTTTATTGGGCACCAGACACTTTAAGATGTTCTGACATGGTGCTTTCTGAAGTTACTTTCATTACAAAACTCACCTTAAGCTATGCAAAGTATTATTTTTAGATGTGGTATCTAATTCTTTTGATATGCAACTAAATTAGTAGATCATTTTTAATATGAAATTATACTATCCATTAATTAAAAAAGTAATAGTGAATATTTTTTACTTGACCTGTTTATGGCACACTTAGTTTCCTGGCACCCATAAAATTGGCCTGTACACATCAGCCTGCTCTGGCTCCACAGGAGTTTAGCGGGAGGGTGGGGGCATTGCCTTATTTTGGAGGGCTTTTACTTTAATATAAATACATAAACAAACCCTTATGTAACCTTCCCAAAAAAATAACTGTTTGGTGTACAAAGTAAACAATGAAGTGATGTATAAAAGGTTGAGTAATTATGCTCAAATTTGTATAACCATTATCTTCATTGCAGAAATCTAAGGTTTCTGATCTCTAAAGTCTATTTAAATGCAAATGTAACCAGATCCTTTCTGCGTTGTGCTGGTTGAGTGATCAGGCCGTCACACGGTTTGTCTTTAAAATGGATGATTTCTCAATTTATATTGACAAGAACTGACGAGAATAAAATACAGAAAACAACCGTGTTAAAGGCTGCCCACTCCAGTCCTACACAAAACAAAAGTACATAAAAATTAACTTAATAGATCTATAAATAAACTGAATGTATTTAGATGAAAAATAAACACACACCTCTCCCGCAGGACAGCATGACAAAAGGGGAGCGTCTTAAAGGGCGCAAACAATTTAAAGACAATACCACAGAAGAAGAAATAAAAAGGAGGGGCTTCCGATCATAAAGTAACACGGTTAAAACAATGACAGAGGTGTTTCAGTCAGATAAGGATCAATACAAATGCCACCCAAAAAACATTTTGTGTAATTATAACAAAAGAGAAATACAACCAGGTTACACAACATTGATTTACTTAAGTAGAAATATTACTCAAGTAAAAGAAAAAAGTACAGTACAGTTAAAATACTGAGTACATTTTTTCCCAAAATGTTACTGTTAAGAAAATGTAAAATATGCTAGTTTTTAGAATTGGTTATATGTTCATAATATTAGACAAAATTAATAGTGTTTTAAATAAGAAAATATGGCCCTGCGACAGACTGGCGACCTGTCCAGGATGTACCCCGCCTCTCGCCCGGAACGTTAGCTGGAGATAGGCACCAGCACCCCTCCCGACCCCACTGAGGGACAAGGGTGTTCAGAAAATGGATGGATGGATGGATGGATAAGAAAATATGGTTCCAAATTATATCAGCATAATTTCTTATGTAGGATATTTCTATTGAAACATAATACATTAAGCTGAATTAAAATAATTTAGCTTGTAGCTCTCTATAGTTTAAAACACAGCTAGTTTCTCTGTGGACTGAGCAGGCATTCACAGGGGGTCGTGGCTCTGTGTGTGAGTTTAACCTTTTGACCACTTTGATAAGGTTTAACAGCTGGTGTAAAAACAATCTGGTCCTGTCAACAGAGTAGAGCTTCCTCTTGGGACAGGGTCATAAAAAACATCTGTCTTCATTCAAAAGAAAATAACGCTTCTTTGAGCTTAAAAAACAGGCTTTTACTGGAACACAGTCTACTAGATTTAAATGAACTTCGCTAAGGATAGTCCCCTAATTTGAATACAGCAGAGAAGGGAAACACATAGACATAATACACCCTCCCTTTACGCAGTACCTGCAAGAGAGGGGAGCAGCGGTCAGCTGTAAAAAATCAATGCAGCCTTGAGTACACCCACTAATCAGCCGTGACTGATTAGTTTTTCAAGAACAATCTAAAACACGACTTAATCAGTTAATAAATAACTTTTTTCCCACTTCATATTGTTTCTGAACGGTGCAACACGTAGAACGTGGAAGGTTTTGAGTCGATCTCGGTCGGCAAAAAGTATAACAAATGATAGAACAGTTAGGTCAGAATGCTATGAGCTGCAACGCTACATAACGGCCTAAGAAAACTTAGCAGCCTGCTAGTTAGCAATGATGTAAAACATACTTAAATCGCCCGCTGGTATTTTCAAACTGATTAAACATAAGTTCAATAAGCAAATTACTTCTCATATGTTATAACATATCGTTTTGATGTAGCAACTTACAGGCTTTGCGTCGAAGAACCCGTAACTGAAATGCGGCATTCATAAAAGACTAGCGTTCATCTGGTCTACTAGCAAACCACAGTACTGACTAAACAACACAAAGGTAAAAGCAGTTCCCCAAACGTCCAACAGATGGCAGCAATATGCCACGCGAAACAAAACACCCACAGTTTACAGGACATGAACTATTACATACATTGTCTATTTTAAAATTTAAAATAAACATAAAATTTTAAATTTAACCATGAAGTAAAAGGAAGCCAGTAGCATTTATATATGTTTTTGGCTCTTCAAGTTGGATCATCACAAGCAAAATTTATACCAGCTGGGGTAGAGGAACACATTTCTACAGAATAAACACTTAAAATTAACAATAACCTATATAATTGTTATAGTTGACTCACAATATTAAAGCCAATGTCCTCAGAAACACTCATATTTAGAACTAATCACCTTATTTGGTTGTCATATAGTAAACACCAACAGGTCTTAACAGATTAAAATAGATTCACAACCTACCGCTGTTTTTCTCATTTCCTGTAGCAACAAACTATGCTACTGTACTGCAGCCACCTGTCATGAAGTGTGAGTTGTAGGGTGAACTGAAAAAAACTTACAAACAAAACAACAGGGAACAAAGGGAGACAAAGCTAGAACAAAAACAGGAATCCAGGGAAAATTGGTAGCAGGAGCAGACGAGAGCAACCAGCAAGGAGTGATTGAGGATAAGGTGCTTAAATACTGGGAAGGTGAATGCTGAACCAAAGACCTGGGTTGATTGGCTAATGGGTGCAGATGAGAAAGGGGAGAGAAAGTGGCACAGGGGAGAGAACACAAGAGACAAGGAAATTAATCATAGGTCAAGAATATTTTGACTTAAGAAATCTAATTAAAGTAGTGTAACTAAGAATGAGTATAGGAATAAACATAGAAACACTAAGAAGGACTGAACTGAAGTAAAACAGAAACAAGATGGATCTAATCAAAGAAAAGACTGAAGAACACAGAAAAATCAAACTGGAATAAATAAATCAAATGTCAAAACAACTAAACAACCTGGCATCATAGCACTGCCTCAGGATCCTTTCTGCATCTCCTTTCCCTTTTTTTTTCCTCCACCCACTTCCTGTTGGAATATTGCAAATGATTGGCACTGGACCCACAAAAGCTACAGCAGTATTAAGTTACTATGGGCTTCTTCCACCACTGCTTGTTGTGTTTAAAAAGATGAAGTCTCTCTTGAGATTTG
>NW_015116964.1:6573-11181 GCF_001443285.1 Poecilia latipinna | reverse complement strand
GAAATTTGTATTATATCCCATTTTTTAAAATATAATTTCATTTCCTGTTTCCTTCATGTAAGTGTGATTTTATACATGTTCTCCATCTTTGCTGTGTCTTTGACCAAATACGTTTTTGATCCCGTTGAGTATTACCTGTTTAAATAAAGGTCAAATAAAAATGGAATAATCCATCAAATTAGGTCCCAAAGCTTTTCTCTTAATGATGACAGAAGGCATTTCTCTGTCATCTTTGTTTTTTTTTAAACCATAAACCTTAAAATTATTTATCCCTTGCTTCAAAGTTAAAGAGGCAGTATATAAAATCGACTTTTTTGAGATTTAATTCATGTTATGTTATTTCCTCATCAAATACATTTCTGGAGTATTTTTAACAAGTTTTTAAACAGATAGAGGCCCAATTTCAAGGTGTAAAATCAGAAATAAAATTTGTTTTAGGTCATATTTGATATGACATATCATATTTTTTAACAATTGAAGGCAACAGTTACTTGATTAGGCCATAAAATTGTACTATGAGTCTGAAAAACGCATAATACTGTCCCTTTAAGAATGTTGAAGATATGAGTGGAGAATTTTGGCATCTGCCACTGGATCTGTAAAACCACAAGCACAACATGAATAAAAACATTTCATTAAATTATTTAAGGCACTTTTGCCTCATGTTTCAAAGATTCTATTTTTAATGCCTCAATGAGAAACTTTGAGAGAGGAGAAGAGTTTAATTTGCAAACTTTGGTTTAGTAAATTTCCAAACCACATAGACCACATAAAGTGGTTTTAGATGCACTAAGTGTGCATTATGAATGTATAATTGCAGGGATAGAACATTGCACCAAAGCTGGACTACGACCTTCGAATTGTCATGTCATTTAAATTTTGATTCACTTAGGTATGTTTCCTGAGTACATCGGTAATTACCACAAAGCCATTCACAGGACGCCAAAATCTTTTGCCAGTTGTACAGTATATGGTAATCAGACAGACAAAGCATGTTGAGAATGGCAGTATAATCATTTTGGCAGTCTGTTCTCACTCATTAGACGTCACATGATGCTATTTTGTCAGGAAGCCTTCAGTGTCAGTTTTCAGCTTAGCAGATAAACATAATAAGATCCAGCATAACCAACATCATCTATTGCATATGAAAACTGTGAAACAGTATACTGTTTAGCAAACGTTTCGCCAAACTCACGGTGTACATTAATCCCAAAATGTCTGCAAAAAGTAAATCAGGATGAGAAGAAAAACAATAAGTGCCTTCTATAACCTTTAAAAATACAAACAGAAGATGTCAGTCTGGTTTTACATTGGAACACAGCACTGAAACTGCCCTTTTAAAAGTTTTAAATGATCTTTTAACTGTTGATGAGGGTAAATCAGCAGTTATTTTACTTTTAAATCTGTCTGTTGCTTTTGACACTGTGGATCACAGCATTCTTTTGACCCGTCTGGAGTCACTTGTCGGCATTCAAGGTTCAGCACTAAATTGGTTCCAGTCCTTTTTGTCAAACAGGAGTTTTTCAGTAAATCTAGGACAGCATTCTTCTTCTGTGTCTCCTCTGGTTCCCCAGGAGTTGATATTGGCGCCTGTTCTTCTTGTATCTGCTGCCTTTGGGCTGTATTTTTAAAAAGCACAGTCTCTTTTCATTGTTTTACTGACAACATTCAAATCTATCTACTTGTAACTACAAATTACATCCAGTGTACAAAGTACATATGTTACAGAATTGTCTTCAGGATGTACAGGCTTGGCTAAGAGCAAATTTTCTGAAACTAAATTAGGAAAAAACTGAGATTTTAGTGTTTGGTCAATGTAGTCCCCTTCTTGGACATGACAGTGTGGTTGGTCCCCTGTCTTTCTTTTGTCGTCCAGTCATAAAAAATCTGGGTGTGATTGTTGATCCTATGTTTAAATTTGATAAGCATAGAAGTGCAATTATTAAAGCCAGTTTCTTTCAGCTGAGGATCCTCGCCAAGGTAAAATGTTATCTTCATCTGCCTGATTTTGAGACTGCTATCCAGATATTCATTACATCATGTTTAGATTATTGTAACTCTTTGTACTTGGGTTGGAGCAGAGCTCCCTGCAGTGACTGCAGAGCAAACAAAATGCCTCAACAGGCAACTGGAAGCAGTTTGAGGCAATTTACTATACTAGTCTAAATTTGCCCCTTGTAACCAAAATTCTGAACTGGACCTTTAAAATGTTGTCCTGTATTTCACAATGGTCTCCACACTAACGAGGAAATCTTTACAGTTACTTTTATCCTCTTTTCAATGCACTTTGAATCTCAAACACACACCATAAATCTTATGCAGACAAAACCGTAAAACAGGGATGCTTGTCTGCGGGAAGTCGAAGACCTGTCATGGCTTTCTGGTAGCTCTAATCAGCATCCGACAGGTGGGAGGTGAAGCAGCTTGTCTACTTGTCTATAGACAACATCTCTGCATGTAGAGCTCCTGCAGCAGCCTCAAAGTTGCAGCATTGATCTGAAGGAGAGCATTGTGCTCAACTTCCCTGATTCATCTGTCCTCCTTTCCACTTGCTTCATTTACTCTCTCCTCTTTTATGTGCAGCACCCTTCCTTCCCTCCTCCTTTCACTCGGCTAATCAATCCTTCCTTCCAATTTCTCCCTTGCTGGCTGCCGTTTCTTCTCAACATATTTTACAAGCAGAGATGTGAGCCAGATGGATGATGATAAATGGTAAAACGAACCATATTTCTCTCTCTACATCTTCACCGTGCTCCATTACTTCCTTTCTTTCTCTTGGCCTCAGCTCGCTTTTCTTTGATGCACTTTTGAGGTAACTGACAATGTACCTTTGGGAGGCCAATGATGTGCTTTCAGATGATTAAGCCCAAAAGCTAGTTCTTTGGCCGTTGAACATCAATAGAACAAAGTCAGTTGGTCACCAACAGGACCTCGTTTGAGAAATGGGAAGTTGGTTGAGAACCTTTTGTGGAAAAACCAAGGAGAGCTGTTGTCAACATGTTGGAGCTTGCAGCCGCCCAGACTTCTTTACTTCCTTATGATAATGTGTTTCTGCTTGTATCTCTATTGGGCTCAGGGGGACTGGGAGATAAAGATCTCTGAGCAGAGTGACAAAAGAGCAGATTGTACAGAAGTGTACTACTTCAAAGGCAAGGCCTTTGAAGTAGTACAGATGAGGCCTTGTGGGAACTTCCCTCAGGACACAAGATGGACTACCTTTGGTCTCAATTATACCAGCTTCTGCTTGACAGAACCAAATTTGCTCAGCATGACTTTCCCTAGCCTCATGCTGTACTGCGGGACACTTCTGTTCCTCACCTTTTAATTCAGGCTAGATCAAACACCACCTTGCTCTTTGATGATAGCAGCAGTGGAGGGAGAGTAAAGGATTTCAGGTCATCAGATCCTCCTTGGTTTATCACATGAAAATCCCTACAACATGTCGCACAGCAGGCCTGGGGTTAGGCTGTTCATGGCTCCAAGCAGGGGGGCCATAAATAATGGCTGCCTGGCTGTCGTGACGCGAGGCATGGGGCTCACATGTTGATAGTGATTCAGCCTCAGGGAGCTTTAAAGACTGCTGTGGTGGACTGAAATTTAGGGTTAGTAAGCATGAGGAACTTGGGAGGATGATATCCTCGATCAAAACTACAAGAACTGTGAAACAGTCAACTTTCATTGGATTTTAATCTCTATATCTAGCTATCTACCTTACACAATGGTGACTAATGGAAGGTGTTAAACATGTAATGTATTTTTTCTTGTTATATTCTTTGTTTCTGCTCTGGACGTTGATAATGTGTATTTTTTAACAAACTTAAAAGTCTCACATAATACTGACTTGATTATTTCTGACTACTTAGACTTTCCATCACCTTTCAGTTCCTAACATACTCGGGTGTACTTCAGTCTGTGACACCAAGCTGATAAGGTTAAGAATCAATGCACACAGTCACACTGCTGGATTGACTGTCCCGCACTGACTGCCCTGATGGAGAAAAGCAGGGTGAGGAGCTCAACTAGCTCATCAAACTTACTAGTGTTAGAATTATGGAAAACAAAGGAATTTGTCATAAGAAATGTAAGCTATCGGTACATTTGACTATAAATTCCCAACTATGTGCGTAAAGTAAAGTATGAGAATGTGGGAGCCTTTAGTAGACAATACAAAGTTTTGGTGTGGGGTGCGAGGAATCCTGTTTCTAACTCTAAAAATCATAGTTTAGATGGGATTATGCCATTCATAAATGTAAAGGTAGATGTAAATGAACTTTGCTATTTGTAAGTGATACCTTCAAAACAAAAATTGTCTAAGTTGACCAGAAATACTTTCCTAATATCAGATAACCATATTATTACCTCATGTATTCCCCTGTCAGAAAAGTAGCTGAACTAACAGTCAGGCAGGAAAGGCAAGGATCAATGGATGACTAAGAAAAGACAAAACTGGTGAAGGCAAGGGACAATAGACAACAGACTAAAGATTAAATCTAATGCATCATAGATTTATAATGAGTTCATTATAAATCAGGATCAGGTCTGAGCAAAAACTGACTCATTAAAAAAACAAACACCTAACAAAGGTAGAATTAATCTGAAATAATAATA
>NW_015116964.1:0-1412 GCF_001443285.1 Poecilia latipinna | reverse complement strand
TTGCTCCCCAGGTGTGTCTCATTCACCTGATTACCCCGTGTGTATTTAAACCCACCTGTTGTCTGTGTTCCTGGTCGGGTCCTTGTCAATGTCTAAGTTTGTTGTCCGTACTCGCCAGTAGAACTGTTAAGTCCTGGTTTGTGCTTGCTCCCGTCTTGTCAGTTGCTACCGGTATTTAGCTGCGTGCTTGTTTTCTGCCGTGCTGCCTGCCTTGGACTGTTTTCGAGCATATTCATCATTAAACACATCTTATTCATCACCATACCTGGGTCTCAGCGTCTCTCCTCACCGCAACCACCACATTCCATGACACAAACTTTTCATAGCTAATCATCATTAAACAGACTTGATATTACTCCATTCATACGTTTTACTGAAAACAATAACTCTTGGAATAATTTATTTATTTTTATTTTTTTTAATAAAATCTAAATATTGTTTTAATTGAATTCTATCTACATACATATACAATCCCTGCAATTACATGAAGCAGTTAGACCAACTTAATGATTACTGTAATTTAGGACATTTTAATGGTGTCATTATCTTTGTGTGTGCTCTCTGTGCTCCTCTTTGCAGTGGAAAGTGATCCTGGCCCAGAGCTTTTTGTCTTAAAACCCAGTTGGTTACAGCAGACAGCTCAGCTTATCCACAGGCAAGGCAAGACAGTTTTAACTATACAGGAGCATTTGAAGTGCTTGTTTCAACATCAAATGAAATGCACCAAAAATTACTAAAACCATACCTTTTGAAACATATTGCATAAAACTAATTAACTGTCAATCTTTAATTTCTCACTTCACTCAAACATCAGTGATCAGGAAAACAGTTCTCATGCCAGACTGATCAAAAGCTGCAGTAATCAGGAAACAGTGTTTTCAGGAGATTTCAGGCATTTCAGGTTTTACCACCTTGTTTAGTTCTGGTCCGGGTTGAGTTTCTGATTACCTGTGGGGTGTACATAGATTCAACTCATTTCTGAGGCAACTCAGAAATGTACTTTTAACAACAACTTTGAACAGGTACGTGCAGAGGGGGGAGCTGGGGTGCTTGAGTACCTGCCCTTTTTTGCTCCTTGCCCCCAAGTGCCCTTTTGAAGCCCTCTTCTGACACACAAAAACATGTACTAAAATTATTTGCTTTTTTGTTTCTTTTTTGTCAACATAATAAGCCCGCCAGTCACCTTGTTGCCTTTGACCTTTTGCCCGTGACACATGATGCAGTTGCTTCTCGCGCAGTGAGATAAGGCAGTGTTTTTCAACCTTTTTTGAGCCAAGGTACACTGTTTTAATTGAAAAAATCTCGAGGCACACCACTAACCAAAAATGTAAACAAAGACACTCTGTAGTCGCCTATATTATATATACTGCTCAAAAAATAAAGGGAACATTTCACTTTAATTTTGTGTGTGG
>NW_015116963.1:20352-25587 GCF_001443285.1 Poecilia latipinna | reverse complement strand
CATCGATGTCTGGTGTCCTGCAACATTTAGATACGTCCTGGTCGAACACACCTGAATCAAATGGCTGCTTAGGACAGTCAAGTCCTCCAGAGTCGTGCTAATGACCTCTGACCTCATGATTTGACTCAGGTGTGTTAAAGAAGAGACATCTAAAGGTTGGAGGACACCGACCCTTACGAACTGGAGTTAAAGCCCATCTGTACAATTTTCATTCAATCGTAATCACAATTACCTGCATACAGTGGAAATTTTACCTGAGTTGAGGTAGATGAGGAGTTTACATAGTGTCTTTACTTTAAAACAATTTTGGTTTCCATTTGTTGAAAGTAAATTACAAACATTTTCCCATAGTTTGACCTCTGCTTTATGACAGAAAAAAAGTTTGATGTCACAAATATATGATTTTAATAGAGGCATCATTCAATTTGTACAGTAGAAAGAAGATGACAAGTGTTTCCTGAATTAACTTTAATGTTCATTTCACTGCACACAAAGGACAGATTAAATATTTAAGATTGCAACAAATCTGTTGAATCTTTAACAAAATAGGTTCAGATTAACATGGGTGGATTCACAGCTACCTAAAGTTAACAATGAAATGTCTTCAAACTTACATGGATGTTCAAATATTTACTATAATCAATTAACAAAAGAAAACACCATAAAGCTGTTTATTCAAATACGACCAAGGTCAGTCTGTACAGATTAAAGATATACCATAACATCTACCAACAGAGCAGGTTAACTACTGTAGTTGTTTGAAAGGCGTCTTGGTTCAGTTGACGGCTCAGTTTGAAGCTTCAGGTTTTGGTGTTGAACCTCCTAGAATCTCAGCTGCTGCAGATTGTCTGAAGATGCAGAGAAAAGTACAAATAGACAGTTAGTCTACAGTTATGTTGATTTTCCTGAACAGCTGATGCACCGACAGACCTGACTGTGACAGAACATTACTGAACCTGAAAATTACTTGAATAATCACAATGCATGTAGAAATTTTTCTTTTTATGTTGATCAAATGTTTTACATTAAATGTTTTGCTGTGGAAGCTATTTTTGAGTGGTGCTATAAATGCATAAAATATTTATTTTCTTTAAATATGTGTTTATTAGCTGTCAATTGTGTCAAAATATGAATTGAGAAATAAATTTACTGCTTGTGAAAATCTAAACCATCTGAAAACATTTTACCATCTACATTAATCAACTTGAAATGAAGACAAACAGGAACAGCAGGTTTGTCCTGGTTTGCAGACGAGGTATATATTTGTTTCAGGGCCGATGAAATGGGGTCCAGACACAAACAGTTTAATCTGAAGATTCTGGAGGATGTGTGAATAGGTCTGTCGTCATGACAAATTTTACTGTATGATAAGTTGTTCCAGAAGTTATCTCGACAAACGATAATATAGTTCTTTTGAGACCATTTTTTAAGTTATATAATGGTAATGACGAAATAATAATGCAAGAACACATTCTCAAAGGTCATTAAACTTTAAATTCTAATGAACATTTAACACTGGAACTGGAAGACATTTTTAATATCCAGAATAAAAAAAACTAATGAATTTTGAAGTATTTTTAAACAAAATTAATTTTCAATATAAGAAATTATATTGAAAAATCGAGACCAAAGTACCAAACTGAAGACTTTTATTATCCAGTTTCTGGTATAAAGAGAGAAAAAAAGAGAAACAATAAATCATGCCAATGGAAATGATTGAGTTTGTTTTAATTTATCATCTGATTAATTGATTTATTGAGTATTCTAACAGGCCTATGTGTGAACATTAGACTAAATCCTTAAATATGTTGAAAAGTCAACATAATTGAAGTACCTTTCAGTTTGTTATTGTGAATAAAGTCTAGCTGCAGATAATGTTCCTGCAGGTCCAGATCTACCTTCATTACTGCTGAAGCAACAAAATACAGTTTCAGTGATACTGACCAACATCTATAACTGCCATAAACTCCTGAAGATGTTTGTCGACTTCGGCATCATAAAACTTAATCAACCTGGGATAAAGTTAAGACTGAAGACAGACTATCAAACTGTGTTGAGTGTGACAGTAAAAATCCACAGATTTAGCTGCGAAGAGCTAACGTAGAATAGCTCACATAAACTTTAGCTCCTGCTAACAGAAACATATGAGGAGGGCAGAGTATCAAAATACCAGACATATCAAACGTAATCTGAAATCATTTATAATTACTCCATGTCTCATTATAATCGGAGGGCAAAGCCTGCAGGTTTAGCTCCTACTTACTTCAGAGGACAGACCACCGGGACGCTCCGTCTCGCTTCTGGGTTTGCCTGGCTATTTTTCCGGCCAGCGAACCATTCCGCCACCCAGTGGTCGTTTTTCAGACCACTTTGTCTCCTGTACCGCTCAAAAATGCACAATATGTCTGTAAATAATTTTAGGATATTATAAGGAAGTGCTGAGATATAACGTTTTCCACCGAACTAACGTATTTGCCACTTCGGCACAGTGAGAAACGTCACTGGATAAAAACACTAGACTCAGAGCAAAACCCAGATGTCCCAACCTTTACTAACATGTAAACGCATCATCTACACACAAATCTGGGAGCTTCCCCGAAGTGTGAAATGAGTCTCAAAAATAGTTGTGCACTCGTAACCGGATTTGTGTGTAAATGCAGTTTTGTGTGTGTGTACCAGGTGATTTGTGTGTACTTTTTCAACATGTATAGGCGTAGGAGAAGATTTGTTTTATTTTTAAGTTTTACAAATCCAGTATTACACACACATAGACATTTTTACACACACACAAATCTTTTTACACACGCACAGATATTTTGAGACGATTTTCACTCCATACACTGGTGGAGTTCAGAGTTAAGAAGTAAAGAGTTATTGATTCCATTTTAACACCTCTAGATTTGATACGGAAACACTTTGTTTTAACACTGGATTTTAACTACTAATAATATACACCCCAGAGTTACATAAACAGAAAGTGACTCTATAAGAGTAAAATTAACTCAAATCATACATTAGAGATTAACAGTAAATACAAAAATACTTCCTACTTTAAAAGGTTTGTTAGGGCTTTCTGTATGTTTTATTTTGAAATGTTTATATATTTTATGAATTCAGTGGTCATTTAATGTATTTTTAATGCACCAGACACAGACCTGCTGCTCAGGGGCGGTTCTAGATGGGGGCCAATAGGGTACCAAAGAAATTATACTAAATAAATGTCGTATTTTAATACTCAGTGGTGGATTTTTTTAAACCTTCACAATTTTACTTTAACAATGAATTAAAAATTGTAGTGCTGCACTTTTAGCTGCTGTATGGAGATAGGATCACACTTTCCATCTGCCAGGGATCTGGAACCTGAATCTCTGGGGACCCAAGTGGCTCTTTGGTTGGTTTTTTTGTTTCATTCTCTTTCAAGTGTTGCCATGGAAAAACACTGACTAACCTGGTCCCTATGGTACATCTGGTCTAGAACCAGCCTCCAAACCTAACTCCTTATTCACATAACTTTTATACTTTTAGTTGTCTGAGGACACATTTTGAAAATTAAATCAGGTGTTATGATCAGTTACTCGGTGGTTTACCAAATAGGTTTTACACTTGCTTAATTAAATGTATTTAAAGTAGACTACTCTGATTGGAGTACAGTTTTGGGGTACTCTAACTGACCTCAATGTATGAACGATTGCTCTATGGATCACTTTTTAAAAGACAAAAAACACTGCCATTAAATATTGTCTGTCACTGCAGCGGACATCCCACCACATGAGAGTAGGACAACGCGCCGTGGTGGGCGTCCCTTATTTTGATTTCTGAAAGGTGGTAAACCTACCTGCATGGCTTCTGGATTGTGTCATGTAAATAAAAATATGTCACATATTACATATTTTCTTTATTATGCCTGAAACCTAGTTGACAATTTTTCCCCGATCTTTAAAATTTAAATAAAATTTTATTTTACATCAACCCATTTGTAATCTGATTACATCTGTTAACTCATC
This sequence comes from Poecilia latipinna, assembly GCF_001443285.1. NCBI lineage: Eukaryota > Metazoa > Chordata > Actinopteri > Cyprinodontiformes > Poeciliidae > Poecilia > Poecilia latipinna. Next base: position 21,583 of record NW_015116963.1, on the reverse strand, counting down.
AAGACACAGCTTTATCAATAAACATTTACTGTCAAACTGTGCTAAACAAATGCATTTTTGTTGTTTGAAAATATGGGTTTAATTCTGCAGATTCCTTCGTGTTAAGCTTTCTTTGCATTTCAGTTTCCTTTCTTCTCACACATTGTATGTTAACAGTGAAGCTGACAGGCGTGGAACGATTTTCCACCACTGTGTCCTCACAGATGACAGCTGTTATCATGCAGGAAACAATAATCCAAGTCAGTGCTCCAGAACAGTGCTTAATATAGCTGCTTTTTCACTGTCACTTTTTCACTGTAAGAGGAAAGTCAGGAAGCAGGAACAGTACAGGGGATGACAATGTCATAGAAAGCCAGGAAACTACAGAATAAAAAAAGTGAGTTTAATTAAAACGCTACTTTGAGTTGCTAATTTTAACAACAGGAAGAATATTAATTAGGAAAACAGTATATTTTTCCATCAGGGTAATGGACAATTTAGCCAATAAACCTCAAGCATGTTCTCATTGTGAATGTCTGGATTTTCTTCAGCTGCTCTGGCTCCACCTAGCATGAGTGAACATGTATGGCTGTATTTGACTGGTTGCCTTCTCACCAGTGTTGTAGTACTTGAGATCTTGGTCTCGAGACCATTTTTTGATGGTCTCGGTCTTGTCTCAGACTCGACCACATTTGGTCTCGGTCTTGTCTCGGTCTCTGAGGACTCGGCATTTTATTTCAAGACCAGTCGAGACCGCAACTGTGAAAATATCACTAAACGTACAGCATACTGTCCAGTTTATTTGTTAACATCTTTGTTTTCAGAGGATGCAAAACGCACCAATTAAAATCCAAGCAATAACGTGACTTGCCAAATACGTGTTTCTGTTTCTCTCCCCTCCCCCTCCCCACCTTTCACTCGCACGCCGCGCTCCAGGACATGCGCAGTGGTTTTCTCTCAGCGGCAGAAAATGTTTGTCTAATCGTCAGTAATGGAATATCGCTGCATAAATCATAAGAAATCCGATGGCCACAGCTAACTCAGCAGCGCTTCGCTTTCACAGACGGTGGGGACAACGTCTAACTTTTTTCGTCACTTAGAAAAGTAGCTCAAAGAAGGTAAGCTCCATTAACGTGATGTTAGCAAAGCTAGCTGCAGAGACACATAAGCATTGTGATGAAAAAAAGTTGTCACTCACTGCGCTGAATTATTGTGCGGAGATGTTGACTGACTTGTCGCATATATGTGACAA
>NW_015116963.1:15720-16566 GCF_001443285.1 Poecilia latipinna | reverse complement strand
TTTTTATTTAATATTGTACATCGATATTATTTAATTAGCAAATAAATAAAACACAAGAACCGACAGGCACACAGAGCATGCTCATTGCTCTTTGATTGTGTTTGTTCAAAGTGGCAGCTGTAATGAGTGCCATGGTGTCAGACTGCCTGGCTTCATGTAGCTGTGGAGAGGGTGAAAACAGTCACGGTGAGCGCCTTGTGCTTGAATACTTCTTGCTTATTGCTCCTTGGTCAGTACTCATAGTAGAGCATTGTTTTTCATCAGGGCATTGCCTCAATTGCTATGTTTAATGGTGCAGAGTGGTGGTTTCTGAAATGAGTGATATGGGCAAACACCCAGGGTGTTATCTTTTTAGGGATGGCACGAGACCACTGCGGCTTGTAGCACAGAGATGGAAGGAAATATTTTTTTCATTTATTTCAGCTCTAAGTATTTAATATCTAGGTGTTTTTATAGGAATATCTTTCATATCAATTTGAGAAGCAATTTTGATCATATTTCACATTTTATCGTATCATGTTGCGCGTAGCGCTGGTCTTGGTCTTGACTCGGTCTCAACTTCCCTTAGTCTTGGTCTTGACTTGGTCTCAGGTTAGGTTGTCTTGACTACAACATTGCCTCTCACCTTGTGACTACTGGAGAGAGTCTACAATCCATCCCAGACCATTTAAAAATCTCAATTATTTAATCTTTGTCTTGAATTTGAATTATGGAGATGAATTTTGATGAACAAATTTGTCTGCTTTCATTGATTTTCACCAGGGGTGCTCAATATATTTTGAGTTGATCTCAGCAGTAGGTGACAAACTGAACGCCACCAGGACGCTGATACTAACACTTCCTCTT
>NW_015116963.1:6338-11271 GCF_001443285.1 Poecilia latipinna | reverse complement strand
TTACTTAAAACACTGACTATATTTTGAAGAACTGTTCTCAGAGACTCTACCTTTTAAGAAGACTTAGTGATCTGTGAGTAAAATCATATTTTATTTACCACTACAGAAGGGTTCAGTGAATGCGCATGTGAAACTGGTGGGTTTGGTACCTCAAAAATGGTTAAGAACCAGAACCACTGTCCTAAATGTTTGTAGCTTCATTAAAGAATAATGACAAAAACCTCAACAAAACGTGTTAAAATGAATAATCTCAGTAATTATTGTTTCAACTTGCGCAATTCAGTGCGTTTCGGTTCCATTAACAAAAAAAAGACGACTCAAAGACCGACTGACTAGCAGAACAGGAGTTTAAATTAGCTAATCAACCACCGCTGTGTTCATGAGAGACTTATTAATAATCGAGAAACGAATATAAAGCCTGGAAACTTGGTATCGTAACGGACTGAATGTTATGTTTTTAACGTAATTGTTGCTCGGCTTGCGGGGCGCAGGCTGTTGCCACGGCAATGGGAGTGCTTACACGACAAAGAGAGTAAAAAGATACGAGTGGTTTTGAGTTGATCACCTGTTCAGGTTGTTTTACCTTTGTTTACCTTTGCTGTGGCTCATCACAGCCGCTGTAATTTCTGAATGGTCAATAAATGACAAACTTGGACTAATTACCTCATTAGTCTGTGAGTATTTACAACAAACATCAAATAGGACAAATATTTTATTAAGTTTTAACAAACAAATGGCTTCTACCGCGATCATTATGTGAAATTAAATTATATCCCAACTTCAGAAAATTTGCCTTTATCTTTACAGAGCTCTGTGGTTCCTCCTATCAGTATGTAGTTTTCATATTGAGGTCATCAAACCAAATTTCAGATCTAACATAACTGACTGACACCTGCTGACCAGAACCAGCTTCTGACTGAGAAATCAGTTACCTCCTCCCAGTGTCAGAATCTCAGTGAGGAAGAAACTGCACTAGGTTTTCTATCACTTTATTATTTCTGCTGTATATTCGCATATAAAATATGTCAATAGAGTTTAATTTACAATTTTTATATCTTCACGTCATGAGGTAGATCTCAGCCGGCTGGTGAGAGCAAAAGTAGATCTTGCTCTCAAAAAGTTTGGGCACCTCTGATTTTCACAATGCACTTGAACATTTTGTATACTGCTTGCACTTGTGGGAGGTTTGATCACCTATTGCAACTGATGGGAGAAAAAATAAGAAAAGAAAGAAACAAATTCACTACTAACTGAACTAAGCAGAGAAATTGGGGGTAGTTGTGGTGAGTGCCAGTGTTGCAACAGGGTACCTGTATAGGTTAAGCTACCAAGAAAGTAGCTGAGTTGGGAACAGTGGAGTCACCATTGTTAACTGCAAACATGCAGTCAAACCTCTCACTGTAGAGCAGAAGAGGACAGTGGCTGATTTTTAAAACTTTGCTGAGGTAAGACCAGGGGATAAGACCGGCTTCACATATAAGTATCGGCAAATCACTGATACTGCGCATAAAGGATACAATGTAAACACGGTCAGAGATGCAATAAGTTTAGCAGGTGCGTGAATGATCTAATAGTCTGACTGTTGATTGCAGCCAGTGCACATTATTAGCAGAAATGGAGGGTCCCAAAACCAATTTGGGATGGCTCTGTTCAAATCTGTGACTTAATTCTACAGAAAGTCAACTCAAACTTTTAAGTTGGTCCAAACTAAAAAACTGATATCCAAAATTTACATTATCACTGACATTGTATTTAAAATACATCTTGAATTTAAGTTACTTTAAATGTATGTTTTAACAAGTTATTTTAGTTTTTCAAAGATCCTGTACCCATTTCTTCTGATCTGCACAGACTCTCTGGATGAGATTCGGATTAAACATTAAGTGAATTACAATGGCAATAACAATTTTTTCACAATGAAAATTGTTCATTTTGATAAGGATGGTTGAAAGCCCAGAAGTTAATTTTCTTTTACTTAATAGCTCCTCAAATATATGAAAGGAGCTAATTATGTTACTCACAGCAAGCTAACATTTTATAAATGGTATAAAAAATAAACACTTTTCCTATCTTAAATTTAAAACAGTTATTAAATGACTGTATTTTAGGTTGAAGTATGCTTATTTGCTAGTCGTAATTACCAATGCTGTTTGGCATTCAAACCTCAAAATGTTTTTATAACCAGTCTGTGAGTAAAGACTGGAGGTTTATTTTGTTTGTGTACTTTGATTTTTACCTTAAAAAATGCCTGAACTTTAGATGTTAAGCACAGGAACAGGTGAAAATTCAAAACATGTGTCACTTTCTTATTCATGGAACCGCTTCCGATGGGAAGACGCTAGACTGCATTAATGTGTGGTAGAGGCTAATGCTAACGAATTGCATTGGTGACTACTGTTTGAAGAAGGAGCTACTGCCATGCTGACGGGTCTGTTTCTGATGGGTCAGTTTTACTCGACGTCAACAAGGTGATGGTAATCTGCATAGCGAGTAGCACAAATACGGTTGGCACCTTTCAGAAATTAAAATAAACACCCATCACGGCCCGTGTCGTCCTCCTCTCATGGGGTGGAATGGTCACTGCAGTGATTATTTTACGGCAGTGTTTTTTGCGCAAAAAAAAGAAAAAGTGATTCATGGAAGAATCGCTCATACATAGAGGGTTAGAGTACCTTAAAATTGTACTCCAAATTGTATTCCAATGTTCAACACATTAAGTAAAAGTAAAGCAACCATCTAATTAAAAGCTTTAATTAAGTGTAAGGCTAAATATTTAAATTTTGAGTTGACTTTGCATAAAAGTAAGCCAAAGTGATTTGGATTCTTTAATTGAATCAAACTAAATGATTTGAGTAAGACTGACACTTAAATAAGTGCCATGATGGCATCAAGTTTTCTAACATGCAGAACAGCACTCCAGAGACAGATGTAGATTTTAAAGGTTTATTACAAAGGTGACAGAAATGACAGTAAACAGGGATCTGGCCCAGGTAAGCGTCAAACAGGAGCACTGGGTTTCTATGGAGGACAGAGATGGTGAGTTCAGGGAGACTGCGATTTTACAGAGTTCAATGATCAGGCAAGTCTTGCTTCTTTGTTTAAATGTCCAGACCGGGAGGGGACTTCTGCGGTTCCGGGGATTAGTCTATGGAGGGAATGGCTGGTGAACTGAGGCTGCGTGTGAGGGTGAACAGGTAAGATCTGGAGCCGAGGCGTCTTGCTTTGGAGGGGAGCTGCCAACTGGAGGATCCGGTGAAGGTAAGCAACTGAGGGGTTCAGAGGGCTCAGGCATCCAGTGGGCAACACCCATGACGTCACGAGGAATAGGTTCAGAAGCCAACTGTCTAGGCCACAGGTGTCAAACTCCAGTCCTCAAGGGCCACTGTCCTGCAGTTTAGATGTACAAAAATAGACATTACCTCCTCCTTGTGTAGATAAGTTCTCCAGAGGCTTGCTAATGACCTAATTATTCTATTCAGGTGTGGTGCAGCAGAGGCACATCTAAAAGTTGCAGGACACCGGCCCTTGAGGACTGGAGTTTGACACCCCTGGTCTAGGCTTCTACCAGGTAATGTCAGGGCATCACAGGGAAATGCCTGGGAAGGAGACACAGGGAGATGATCAATGCAGGAACAGAGTTGGTTAAAGAGATAGCTCCTGTACCATTACTGGCTAACACTCTGGTGAAGATGTGTCGGCAGCTCCCTCCTAATAAACTCCTCCAGATGATGAAATTGATGACAGGTGTGCTGATAAGCAGTCCCAGAACACGCCCTCCTAAGGAAACAGCCTCAGGGCACCTTCTAGTGGATAAAACAGGAGAAACAGCCATACACCCCAGAACCCAGTATTAAGTTGAATAAACGTAATTGAATTACTTATCAATTGGGAAAATCAAATTAAGTTGGTTCAACTATTTTCCTTTTTCAGCATCTTTGAAAAACTAACATGTTGAAACATACATTTAAAATAACTTAAAAATTCAAGGTGTATTTTAAGCATAATGCGAGTGATAATGTAATTTTGGATATTTTAGTTTGGAACAACTTAAAAGTCTGAGTTGACTTTCTGTGGAATTTAGTTAAAGTGTTGTTGTAGTCAAGCCCACCTATCCTGAGACCAAGACAAGAACAAGACTTTTAGTGTCCGAGACCAAGACCAGCGCTACACGACACAATAAAATGTGAAATATCAAAATTGCTTCTCAAATTGATCCGAAAGATTCACATTCCCATAACACCTAGATATTAAATGCTTTGAGTTGAAATAAATTTAACTAATATCAATTCAAACTACTTGTTATGCTTTGCTTCCATCTCCGCCACAATCCACAGAGGTCTCATGCCATCCCTAAAAAGATAACGCCCTGGGCATTTTCCCATCTCTCTCATGTCAGAAACCATCACTGTTTTTACCATTAAACCTAGCAATTAAGGCAATGCACTAACGGTAAATAATGCTCAACTACAAGCACAGACCAAGGAGCAACAAGCAAGAAGTAACCAAGCACAAGGTGCTCATCATGACTATTCTCACTGTGCATAAAGCAAAGCAGCACACAGTGCTGTAATGTCTGACACCATGACAGATGACAAAATCAAAGAGCAATGAGCATGCTCTGTGTGCCTGCCTGTTCTTGTGTTTTATTTATTCACCAATTAAATACCAATGTATATAGTTAAATAAAATAATGGCTACTGCAGTGTACGCAGAGCATTAGAAGAACAAAGAACAGACCTCAGTGAAGCTCCAGTCCCATCTACTTAGCAAAGGGCCGTTCACAAGAATCAGATCGTTCGTGAAGGTCACATCCAGTGTTGTGTTCAAGACCACCTAACCCGAGACCAAGACAAGACCAGAGTGTATCGAGACCGAGACAAGACCAAGACTTTTAGGGTCCGAGACCAAGTCAAGACCAAGACCGAGACCGAGG
>NW_015116963.1:0-593 GCF_001443285.1 Poecilia latipinna | reverse complement strand
GAATCAGCTGTTCTGGAATAGAGGCACATCTAAAACATGCAGAGCAAGGGGGCAGTGAGGACCAGGGTCAAGAAACACTGCGATAGACATTTTCTGCCGCTCAAAGAAAATCACTGCGCATGTTTTGGAGCGCCGCGTGCGAGTGGAAGGTATGGAGGGGAGAAGGTGTCAAGTATTTAGTAAGTCCTGTTATTGCCTGGATTTTATTCAGTATGTTTTGCATCCAGTGAAAACAAAGATGTTAACAAATAAACTGGACAGTATGCTGTAAGTTTATTTCCACAGTTGTGGTCTCGACCGGTCTTGAAATAAAATCCCGAGTCCTCAATGCCCGAGACCAAATGCGGTCGAGTCTGAGGCGAGACCGAGACTATCAAAAATTGGTCTCACCGATCTCGAGTACTACAACACTAAGTCAAAGAGACTTTAATTATTAATTAGACAAAAATAAATAATTTGAGTAAGAGTGACTTAAATTTGTCATGTTAAACACACTTAATGAATTAATTTAAATAAAACTTAGTAAGCTGAGCTGGATAAACTTAATTCATTAAGTTGGATGATAAAACATTGAGTTGGATGATCATAATATA
>NW_015116962.1:16188-25611 GCF_001443285.1 Poecilia latipinna | reverse complement strand
TCCCAGGAACAACATTAGACATATCAGTCCAGAAATGTGGAGTTCTAGGCACAGCCAAGTTGCATTAAATTTCTTTCCAAGTATGGATTTTGCTCGCCTCTGAGTGAGGACCCAGTTAAAATGTTGCAAAGAAGAGAATTTGGTGCCTTTCCCTGACTTAAATTAAGCTTTCAGAAACACGCATTGCTCTTAATTTCTATACTTTGAATGCAAACAAGGTGAAAGCTTCTTTTAGGATTCAAGGGCAAGCTTAATTTTCTTTTAGCAAAACAAAGAAAACAAATTTTGACATCAATGTGTAGGTGTGGTGTATGGAGAGCCGCAAGAAACTTGAAAAGAAAAAGGTTTTCTGTCTTCTCAGGGTGATTAATTTAGCCACATTAGAGATGGTAAAGAAAGTATTGAATCTCCAATTTAGATATTTCTACCGGCTGCTACTGGGTCATTTCATTCAGCTAAGTATCAATAAAAGCAAAAAAACACACCATTCAAACCAGGCCTGTAACATAAAACTGATCTCCTGAAAAAAGAAACATACAGAAATAAAAACAAAACAACTTTTTATTATCACATATTGCCTCCTGAACTTCTTCAATTTTCTCCTGGGATTCAGCAGGATCTGAACTGTGGGTGTCTCCAGTCCTTCAGGGTTGTTGGGTTATTGACGCTGTGTTCGATTCTGCTCCTCTTTTTACACTCTCCTCAAAAACACAAATAAAAATACAAAAGAATGGGATAAAATACGATTGAATGGAGGTCACTGCTGCTCAAGGACCCCTCACAAAACACAACAGTGGGGAGAAACTCTGTCCCAGGTCCCATTCAAGCAGCCAATTAGAGCTGGTGAATAATTTAAAGAGTTTCCTCCATAACAGAGCATTGTTTGCAGAGTAATAAGTCACACGTGTAGACCAAAGCCACAGCCATATGTCATTTCCAGCTGAACCTTTGTTTACATCCACTTTTAGGTCAGATAAGACAGAAAATGAAGCTATTGTACTTTTAGCATCGTATATTCAAATGACTCGACAAAAGCACCATTACAAGGAAACGTCACAGGTGTTTAGCAGGCCGGGAAATCTAAAATTGTTAAACAAGAGTATTCATGCAGAAGCCAAACATACACACACACACACACTGCTGCGTTGCTCCAATAGGACAATAAAAGCTGACAGCTAGGTAAAAAGTAAAATAAGAGCACACTGCAACACCAAATACCTTCTAATTAAATTTACGAGCAAAGACTACCACAACAAAGGCAGGGCGTCGAGTTATCAGAGGGTAAATAAGGCAGTTATTATTCCAGTCTTCTCCCTGCTTTAATCCCTCTATGCGCCTGCTGTCGTTACCAGCACTTTGTTTTCTTTGAAGTCAGTGGCTATGAATTGCTTTTACATTAAGGAGTGAGGCTATTCTTGAGTGAGCAGCAGTTCCAAACCCAATAATTTATTCTCGGACTCTCTACTTTACTTTGAGAACAAGTTTTCTTGTAAGTGATTCCCCTCAGGCGTAGACAGGTGCTCTTGCAGTGAAGGTGAGTTGCTGTCAGGTTCGCCGGTGAATATATTCAGACACTTGCAGACTAAAGTTGGAGAGGTTACTGATAGCTGTGTGTAAAAAGAAAAAAAAAAACTTTTTCTTGAAGTTCAGCTTTGATCCTGTCACAGTAAGTCCAAACCCATTGCATTATAATCAACTACTTTCTTCATCAGACAGGGCTGATCAATACATTCAGGCCTGTTCTGTCGTTTCCTTTTAACCATTGTGCCGAGTGTACAAGTGGTGAATAATTGAATTGAGCGGGGCCTATCATGTTCTGCCTCACTTTTTACCATTTCAAAGGGCGCCATTCATTATTGACCAACAATTTACTTTCCTCTGCTCCATAATTCAAACCTCACCTTCCTTTTATTTTGTATTTTCATTCTTTGTGAGTGTCGGGTATTTTTTTTTTTTTTAGCAAACCATGGCATGACCAAGCTAAGGATCATCATAAGAAATGCTCAAGTGAGAAGATATTTGAGATTTATGTACACAAAAAGCGAAGAAATAATAATCACAACTTATACACGGTGTTCAAGGACGAGCATCTATCGACTGGCAACGTTTGCAGATAAACAATTCGTCTCTTTGTTCCAGATGGACAACACTGATGACAAAATGCTGTTAAGCTGTTTTTAATGGGGGAGCTCCCAAAAATATGTTTTCCAGTACGGCTCATTTTAGTTGTTTTTACTGCAGAGACGCCTGTGGGCAGAGTGCCGCTCCAGCTTCACAACAGCCAAGCGCCATCACAGGAGAGACTCAGAAAGAATCACACATAAACACAGTATGACCCAGATTTCTTTCACTCAGATTCTTTTTATTAGAAATAAAGGAACAACAGAACAAGAGCATGGGCGCTTTTAAAAGACGCCCAACATACGGATATTAAAGATGTTTCAGCTATGATGCCTGTTACTGTATTCAAGCTGTAGGTGGTACGATGTAACAGTGCATGCAAACTGTAGATAACACTCCCTACTCCAGTATACTTTAACATAAGTTATAAAGAAGTCATTTACAATTAAAATAATCTGAGAATGAATTATGATAAAGGATTGTTCTGAAAAGCATAATTCTTAGCAACAACAACATCATATCTGGAGATACTTTGTGCTGTTACAAAAGAATAAGACAAGTACAATATGAAGTTTTCTCTATAAAAAGCAACCTAGGAGTCAAATCTTGCCACAAATTTTCAGTTGGACTTTGAATGGGCCATTTTTAACACTTTTTTTTTTAAAACAATAATATGCTTTGTTGTAAGTCCTGCAACTATTCCTCCTCCAGATTTGTCCCATCTCCAACAAACCTGAATCAAATTAATGGCTCGTTACCAGGCCTCTGCAGTATCCAGGTTTAGTAAAGGAGATGGTCGTCATTATGGGGCCCCATAAGGAACACTCGGTCCCCGCAATGTAGTATGTGTTAGGAAAATTGATATTACAATGGAGGCCACACACACACACACACACACGCACACGCACACACACAATAAAAGCCTTTTATGAAAGTACAGTATGTCCATCAGGCAGGGGAGAAAACTGCTAATTAAGCATGTTGTATACGCCCATGGCGTACGGTGACCCTCATGCATCATCGCCACCTTTGTCTTATGGTAATGCGATCAGCCTTATTGTCATAGGGTGTAACATGCTGGCCTCACAGTGTGTTGGTACTTTAAGAGATGAAGTAGGTAGGTCATCATTTTTGTCATGTGGCCCGTGGACATATGGAGCAGGTGTGAGAACAACAGGAACTATTGTTCACTCTGAATTATTTACCAACTTCCCTGTGCAAAGGTTACTCTGACTATACATATTACCAAACTGCTCACAGACATTTATTTTATTTTTTTTGACAAACTCTGTTTTCACATTGTGGATTTTTTTTTTTTTTTTTTGTCTATTGATTTGTTGGATTACTTCCCATTCACTTAATAATTAAACACCTTTTGGGTTAATGAATATAGCTAAACTAGAAATAGTTGAATTTACAAATATAAAACTGTTAAAATTAAAACTGGAGAATAAAATAAAATAAACTTGGGGAAATAAAGAAACAGATTTAGTAGGGCCATTTTCTGGACTAAATAAACAAAAATGAAATTCTGTAGTTACACTCTGTCCTCTCTGAGACCAGGTCTTCTTAATTGGTTGATGATTTGTTGTAAAGTTCTAAAGATATTTAACTATAAATTATAAATGCAGATTTTATTTTAAAAAAAAAAGTCAGAAGAAAATATCAGCGGGGGTCTAATATTGTTGCTTTAAATTGATAAGAAACTAACTCCACAATTTGTTGAGAGACTGGAGAGTAAGAAAAGAAAGAATAAAACAAAGTACACGGCATTACCAACACCGACACCTTGAAAGATCCATTGGAAATTGCTCATACTACCTTACTTCATAATGCCAAATTCAATTTTCACACGAATACCAGCTTTGTCACAGTATCAGTAGAGTTACTTTTCAAACTTTGAGATTTCCAAAACTATTTACCTGATTATGTTGAGTTATGAAACAGCATTCCTGTTTCAGACTCACAATAGCACCACAGAAATCTCTATGTCAGAACTGTTGAGAACTGATACGACATCTGTCCGCACTCCTGTCACCACCTTTTTAGATCTCAGTCATCTCTGTGCTTGGATAAGAAGTGAATCACCGTCTGACTGTACGGTTACGCGAATAAAGTCCCAAGACATTAGCACTAATAGATGTGCAGAGTGACAAGCAAATAACGTTTGAATGACGATAAGGCCGCGCAATCTTTCTCCAGTCTGGCCCCTTGACTGTTTATAAAAAGCGTCAATTAACTCAGTGTGAAACCTGACTGGATCTGTTTCACACACAGGAGACGGGCCTACTTTCAGTGTTTAGAGGGAGACAAACTGCCTCTCCATTTGTAGAGGAGATGGAAAAGCCTGGCAGGAAGCCTTCCAATCTAGCCATTTTGTCAAGTAAATGTATTCAGTCTGATCCATGATCCCTGGAAGGTCATGAATTGGTGTACATTGCAAATTGCTTTTGGCTCCTACACCCAAAAAACAACTATTTTGCCATAAAATGCTGCACCAGCTCACTTTGAGGCATCCAATGTAACCTTTTCAGCACATCTTCAGCACATGTTGTGGGAGCTTCTTTTCCTTTAACAGGGCTTCAGATAAGTATCTTTTATTTATTGCTCACAGGTAAACCTTCTTTGATCGCCCACAGCTTTAGTTGTTCTCCTAAACGGCCGAATCTAAATGCAGAAACATCCAAACCAGAAACAAAAATCATTCAGCATTTTGTTTTTAATTTTAAAACTTCAGCCAAGTAGCATATCGCTTCCTTCTCTTCTTTTCTGTCAGCCCAAACCCAGATTTTCAGGAATGACTGCTCCATAACCTGCTTTTGTCCTTAAAATATGGCCACCTGCGTTTTTTACAGAATAAATGACCCTGTTGACTGAACAACACCTGATATTATTTCAAACATGCGCCTTTCAATTAATGGTCTAATTACACAGGATCGTTAAATCTTTAAAATTACCCCCAAAACAGTGATTGATATGGTTAGTACTGAATTACTTTGAACGTAAACTACGCATCTGCAAATAACTGAGAAAGAGACAGGGAATTATTCGCCTCCGCTGTAATGCCGTTCATCCTTCTAACTGATGACACAAAATTGTGGCCTGCACAAGAGAACGCACAGCAAATATTAACTTTTCTAATTAAGCAAACACACTGTAATTTCTGTTATGATGTGATTCTATATCATTGGGATAATAGTTTAGATTATTTTTATTATTCCCACCACTGGTGTCACTGAGTACCAGGCAACTTTAATTATGTCTGTATTAAACACAGTCTGTGGCCTGCCTTTAATAGCTCCTTGTTTACAGAGTGTGTTTACACTCATATGTGGGTCAAATAGAAGGTAAATGTGTGGCTGTGTGTATTCAAAAAGGCCTGCATGGAGAAAGGAAGTGTGTATTGCATTTTTGTATGTCATCAACTCAAGAACCTAAGCATTAAACTCTGTTACATTATACCGTGTTTTTCATGATCTGACTGTTTGGACTGTGTGACATGACAAATGAGCCAATTACAGAGGTTGAATTGCAGTTTCATTACTTCAAGCGCTCCGTTGATGTGAAAGTGACTCATGTCCAGCTCAGTGGTTTACAATGTTTTTACACAGGCAATTTACTCCATTTAAGTCAAGCTCTCTGGGAATTCAAGCTCATTCTCCGCCTTACTTCAGAGACAAACACCATGTGTCAGTCTGAGTTGGTCATAGGCTGACACTAAAAGACAAGCAATGCCCCCAAACTGCAAATGGATTTACTCTGAAATGCCGTTGGATGGGATGCAACTCATTCTGAATCCGACAGTTTCTGGCAACTCTTAGAGTTTAAAAATGCATCACAGCTTTGCAGCGTTCACTCACCAATCTACCAATAATATTATTTAACCTTAATGTTAGCATAGAAACAGACTTTCACTGTGTTCGTTTTCTTGTTTTTTTTGTTTGTTTTTTTTAAAAACAACCATCTATCTATACTGATATTATTCACCAAAAGGTGATACAAATTAAATTGTGCTATACAATCAGACTAAAAAGATGTTGTGCGCTGAAAGTAGTTTAAAAAAAAAAAAAAAGAAAAGTTCAAAACAGGAGTCTTAACTCACCTATTTGTGAAGACTTTGCTGTAATTGTACACTTGGATCTCCAACATCTCATTTTGATCAAGTCTGCTGGCAATGGGCCATCGAAAAGTCTGGTAGAGAAAAAAAATAAATATCAAGGGTTACAAAAATGTAGCAGCAAAATATGAGACAATTTAATAAAGAACTATTCTACACTTTGTTTCTGTAAAACTATTTTGTTTGTTTACGCTGAGGTGTAATTAAAAAGCAACCTACTGGCACCTATTCTGTGCCAGTAGGTGGCAATAACATTGACATCGAATTCAAGAGAGAAGTTCCTTAAAAGTGCCTACTTCATAATAATAACAATTTCAACAACTTCTAATGTGCATGGAGGGCTGGATAGACCTGATGAGGTCAAAAGTCCAGCATTGTTTTAAATTCAGAGGAACCAACAGCAGGTCCACTGATTTATCGGTCATATGGAGCAGCTGATAATTGGTCAATAAATGAATAGTTTCTATGGACAAATAAATGATGAGCTCTTAATGCATTTTGATATTTCATACAATACTATGTAGTAAAAAAAAAAAAGTTTGTAGTTTAGCACTAAAACATAACAGCATTTGTGCTATTTATTCATATATCCACTGTGGTGCTAAAAAGAACCCTCATAATTGCAGACATGACAGCAGATTTAATTTTCTTCAGTGATGTTTAGCCACACAAAAAGATAAATCACTGCAAATTATTCCCCCCAAAGTGGATTTAAGGCCTAGCGTCAGCATACATCGGCTACCCTACAGAGTCCTTGAGGGCGTAGATATTTCTGCCGAAGGCAGATCTGTTGTTCTGAAGGGAGCAAGATATTGGAATGTTTTATTCATCATTCTAAACATCTCTGTTGAGTTAGCTGGGAATATTAATAGTTTTTTTTTTCTTGAGATAAAGCAATAAACTGTACTGTAAGTGTTGGCTATTCTTGAGTGAAATCCCAGTTATTATGATAGAGAAGATAAATGATTGCTTATGTCAATTACTTTCTAAATATTACTCCGAAAGATGTTTTTTGACTCACTGACAAAAAAAAAATTGAAAATGTTGCAGCTCTTCATATAAGCATATTACAGCAAGATGCATGCATTGTATTGAGTTGCCATTGTAAAAGATACAGGAGTTGGCAGAAGTGTCCTGTTTGCAGTCTATTTTATTTTTCTGAATACTTCAGTCTTAATGTTCTGAGGCAATAAAATGGATCTAATAGGATTAAATGATGCGTTACATTAGAATGTACTTGACAAACACATCTATGTCTGAGATCCTAATTAAATGAGGAGAAGTACATTTTTCACAAATGTCTAGATAAACTGATGTAGGTTTATGCATTTATGTATGAATGCTGATTTAAATAGGACTTTTCTTGATAGTTGTCTTTTGTTGTTTTCCATGGTTATTACAGTGCCTTGCAAAGCAATTCATACCCTTTTTCACATTAAATCTAAAGGTACTAATGTGTATTATTATGACCTTATATGAATGACCAGCAAAACACACAAAGTTTAGTTTGTAGATTGTATGTAGAAGACCAATCCTTGCCATAATCCCATCAACTCTGGCCAGGATCCCTGTCCCTGAAGGATAAAAACCAACCCACTACCATAGCAGCCACCATCATTTTTAATAGTGGGTGTTTGATTTTGATCAGTAACTTAGTCCTGCTTTAAACTTCTCCCCAGCTTTATTCCAGAACAATCTACTCTGTTTCTTGGCCTCCATGTTGCTGTTTGTTCACTAATGTCCTCCAACAGCGTCAAACTCTGACACCATATTACACCACATCACTACGCTTTGCTGCTTCAAACAACAAGTACACGACTACATAATTAAGTAGAGGAACAAAAGCTCTTGCCGTAAAAGTTCAAAGGATGATTAATTAGCCTTTTTGGATAACATTCAGCAAAACTGTTTTTAATTACAGTATTATGATGAAACAATATCGTGACGACAGATGTATAAAGATTGCGCAGGTGATTTAAAACTCATTGACTTCCCACTGTTTTTTGGCGTCCCAGTCTGGAAAACACTGCAGGGCAGGAAGCACATCCGTCAGGACTGTCCTATTACTGAATCCTGGAGTTCCCACCTGCTTCTGCGTTAGAGGATCTGTGCATCCATATGCATGCACTGCTTTGAGTTGTGAGTCTGTGCTTTCTACCCTGAGGATCTGCAGTCTGTGCTTTCTTTTCCCAAGCTCTAACCAACTGAGGGCAGGACTTTTGCCACTTTCAGAGGCTTCACCCACTCCACTTAAAACACTTAGAAGCCGCTAACAGCTCCTGAGTGTTTGTCCTTGTCAGAATATATCAACTAAATCAACTGTATTGCATCTACTTTATAGCAATTCCCCTCCTGTGTGATTTAGCTGCTGAAAAGTAAGCCCCCAGCATGTTGTTAATGATGACAGCACACAGGAAGGGATCAACATTATACCAGCACACATAAGCTCAAATGATGCACATCATAATGAGATTATGTTTGGGTTATTCAACTCCAGGAACACAACAAGTAAGCATGCTAATTTCCCCAGAGAAGTAGAGATTTTAATCTGTGTTTTCACAATAAACAACACTTATTCTGAAGTATGTAAGTCATAAAAATCTGCCTATAAAAATGTGTTTCGACTTTAAGTTTGAACTATCCATAGTTTAAATACTATCAAGTTTTTATTAAGTGCTATGCTACACTAGTTCTTCTTCTTTTTTATTGCATCCAAAAAAACATATCACTGTAGTTCAAGCAGAAGAAACACTAAGTTTTTTAACTTTATTGGTAAAATGCAGTGTGTTGAATAAACTTTGAGATAATGGAGCTTCTTTAAGTTAACGTGATAACCACTACGCTACGGAAACTCATGCTCTTTGCAGTGTTCCTAGTAGACCATCCAAAATTTGTTAAAGACTAATATCAGCTATGGGCATGGAACAATGTCAAATAGTTATACTACAGATCCTCTCAGAGAGCACAGTAACTTGGGGAAGAAACTGTCAGACTTGTGCCTAATTTCACATTATAGTCTGTAAAATAAACTTGAGATAAAAAAGTATTGAAGATGCCAGAAGCAGAGACAAAAGGTTCTACTGAGACTTGAACTCAGATTGCTGGATTCAAAGTCCAGAGTGCTAACCATTACACCACAGAACCTACATGTGTCAACATAAGTGAAGTAGCCTTGATTTCAAAGA
>NW_015116962.1:12924-13298 GCF_001443285.1 Poecilia latipinna | reverse complement strand
TATACTTGTGCCTAATTTCAAATTATAGTCCGTAAAATAAACCTGAGATCAAAAAATATATATACTGAAGATGTCAGAAGCAGAGACAAAAGGTTCTACTGAGACTTGAACTCAGATTGCTGGATTCAAAGTCCAGAGTGCTAACCATTACACCACAGAACCTACATGTGTCAACATAAGTGAAGTAGCCTTGATTTCAAAGATGCCTGCATCAAAGTCAATTAGCATACGAACCATCACTAAGGAGTTAGATTCTTGTTGATTCGCTACACTCTGTGACAAGCATGACCTATAAAATCTGTTTCTGTCTGGTTTCGAACCTGAGACCTTTTGCGTGTGAAGCAAACATGATAACACCTACACTACAGAAACTG
>NW_015116962.1:0-9477 GCF_001443285.1 Poecilia latipinna | reverse complement strand
GATTCAAAGTCCAGAGTGCTAACCATTACACCACAGAACCTACATGTGTCAACATAAGTGAAGTAGCCTTGATTTCAAAGATGTCTGCATCAAAGTCGCTTTGATGTCCATCACGTGCATAAAAGCTTCAGTCATCTAACGCCAAAACTCTTCCCCTTGAGCCTCTGTGATTTAAGTTTACAATTAAACATGGTCCTGTGTACTGAGCGTAATCCTGAGATTAGCTCTTTTTGTTTGGTGAATTGTTTTAATTCAACATATCTTGGAAGTTAGGTCTGGGATTTTTTGTATTTTTTTTTTTATTTATTTTTTTTATTTTAACTAGTTGTGTCCTGTCTTGTGGCCAGGCAAAGAGATTAGAGATTGTACGTTTGTTGTTTAAAAATAAAAACTGTTCTTACATTCAGTCAGAAGGGGAAATTTTTGTTTGTTGTTTGACTCTGATGTTTATTTCCTCCTTTCTGTTTAACTCTTGAGTGGAATCCTTAACATAAGCTAAATCCCTTTTACACTGAGGTGGGTTTTATTCGGGAGTTTTAGGTTGTCAGTTGCTAGATTTGTTTTCTGTTTCCATCTCAGGACTTTAAATCTATCTACACTCAAACATTAATTCATTAATTTTACATATTATTGCATTATGTATCCTGTTCAGTGGTGCATCCTTTTTATCTCTATCATGACACATTGCTGTGAGTCCAGAAACATGAACAAGCATGAATATTAAATTACAGTGAGCTCTGTTCATTGACGCTCTGCAGAATGCACGCTCAAAGCTATAAATTGCCTTAAACCTTGAATGATGAAAAACTGCTGCAATACTCTGATTCAGTCAGACTTTATCACATAATATGTTGGTTAGAAATAGTGTCAGATGGTAATCTGTAAAAAAGCAGTCATCACTGCACTGCTGTGTAAAAAAAAAAAATCACAGAAAAGTCCTTTCTTTTTTTTTTTTTTTTATTTTGTCTAAATCATTCCCATAACTGTTCTCAGATCCCTTTTCTCTAGCGCTCAGTGCTGTACGAAGTTTAATTGGTAAAGCATGATGACTCATTAAAAGTGACAGAAATGATTGCTCTCTTGAACGCCTCGAGGCCTATTGGCGCTTCCCCCGGGGGCTAAACACTCAGATGATCAGATGAGGAGAAAACGTTTCTTCTCCGATCCCTGCAGCATTGCACTGGTCAGATGGGAAACAGGGTCATCCCAAGTACCCCAACACATCATTCCTTCATAATTTATGACTATTATACTAGATTCAGATGTGGAAAAACTCACCCATGATTAATTATGAACAATATATTTCCTTCTATTTTTTTTCTCTTCTACCCTCTAATGTGATAACGATAGAAGGAATGTGACACAATTAGAGGAGTCTTCTAAGAAGCTCCCAGTGTTTCGTACTCCAAGCTTGTTATAATCTTATGATGCAACTCTCTTCACCTTGATTCTCAACGTTTAGATGAATCCTCGGAGGATAATAGCAATAACAGTGCAACCTAACTTCTTCTTAGAGCTCCTGTCAGTTAGTTTGGTGTAAAATGAACACAGATCAAGGTCAAATGCTAGTTTAAAAACTTAAAGTGCAGATCACAAAAAAGATCTAAATAAATTCATGCTCACAGTTTCCCACTTGGCATCTGTAGTTTAAAATTATTTATGTTCATTGATCATGTTTTGTGAAAAAGTATTATTCAGTTTAAGCTTGAATTATGTGCTCATATACTCTTTTAATGCTGCTGAATTCCTACTAGAGCTGCTCTCATTTACTCTACATATTTTATCAGAACTAGTTCACACTTTGTGTTTAATTGTCCTAATTTCTTTTGAAAGCACAAAAACAACTGCCTGCCTGTCTAACTTGTTTATGACAAACATTGTTTTTTAAATCACAGACAACTTTTAAACGTAGTCCTAAATTGGGAATAGCTGATGATGTTTTAGTGTCCTCATTGCGAACGGTCATGTAGCATTTTGCCCGACTTTTACATGATTGCATCTGACAGACTTTCCATTTTGCACAAGAGGAGGCAAAAAGTGGCGAAATCAAATCTATCGTGGATGAAACGAGCGTGGCAGATGTTGTTACCGCTGCTCTATTTAATAATGACATGCTCACGCTGAAGCAGGTTACAGCTGAGTCTCGTCATTCTTGCTCTCTGCAGAACAACACCACTTCCATCAATAATGGAACTATTCATAATTTTTTTGGTGCTCCATTGCACAACTTTGAAATTGATAATGAAATGACGTGTGCAGCATCCAGACGTACTTCCATAAACGCAGCATGCTGCATGCCACATGTTCTCCTTTGCATTTGGCGAGAGCCTTTCTTTGTTTTTCACAACTTTGCTTGTGTGCATGTGTACACAAGCAAAGTGAAAGACGTGAAAGACGTGGCCATGACAGCTAGCTATGCAATGGGAGAGAGGATGAGGACGGTCACGATGCACTCCCTTTCTTCTTGGTTTCTTCTTGCCCTGTGTTGTTTAATATTAGTCCACTGCCTTAATTGTTATATTTAATGCGGCAGAAGATTTTTGTTTTTGCCAAAGTAACTCAAGCTTACTATTTTCTCTTCCATTTGTTATATTTTGCTCCCATTATGTTGTTTTTATATTATAAGCAGAACTAAAATACAATTAATGCACACAACACTTGCAGTACAGAAGCACATGGATATTTGATATTTATTTTTTTGCCGCCTTCCTAAAATAATAGCCAATGATATTAGATTTTTTTTTCTACACCTAAAACCTTTTTTGGAAAGAAAGAGGGGGGGATTTTTAAAATTTTATTATTTATGTATTTATTTATTTTTCCAATATCACTTTTGGCAATAATAATAATAATAATAATAATAATAATAATAATAATAATAATAATAATAATAATAATAATAATGACTCGGGTTATTATTTTGCTAAAGTGACAATATTGCAAAGTTGATTTTATGAAAATATATTGATAACCAAATTTTTCAGCAAGAACATGCCGCTGTTCTTTTTTACACCTTTGGAATAAAAATATACATTTTACTTAATATAGATGGTTCAAACTTTTTTTTTTTTTTTTTTTTTTTTTTTGAATTCCACCCCCCCATGCCAAGTTTCTCTAAATGAATATAAAACTATATTAGGGATCAAATGACTTCTTCTTAGAAATATGGATAATTTAAACAACACTTCTGAACGGCTCTTCGAAGTGAACGAATCCAGAAGATTTGGTTCCTTTCAAAGAATTTCATAACTAATAAGAAAACCTAATAAATCTCAGAAAGCATACAGGAATTAACCCCTGTAGTACAGGAATATCCCACTATCATAACTAAAGGTAGACCTACAACCTTTCACAGGCTTGTTCCTCCTCCACTGACCAATGGAGACAGAGACAGAGCACCAGGCACAGGCACCTTAAGCTCCCCTTGGTTTTCTATCACATTTCCTCCATGAAGAAAGTTTCTTTCAGCTTCCTGCATTTGCACTTCTAGTAGTTTTTATTACACTCGAAGATGATGGACATGGTTATAGTTAGGAACACCACTTGTCCCTTTTTATGCTTTACTTTGTGACCCAGCTCCCTCTTCACCATGGAGATGCAGTGCTGCATCACTGGATGATTCGCGCATACCTTCTGATGTAATCAGAATGACAATAAAAGCAGAGAAGCGGTCTCCCAGTAATACTTTAAACACAATTCTATTAATGCTGTGTATGCAAACACAGCTCTGCCTCTGTGTAGAAGGCCCTTAGGTAATAGTGGACTTGGTGTCCTGCACTTCTGAACCTCCCATATAATTACTTTTTTGTTTTTGCCAACTCTCTTTATTGCAACTTGTAGATTTTAATTTTGTAGCTGACTTAGAAAAGGTCCAGCATTGTTTGCCTCAGATTTTATCCCACACTATGCACAATATGTATAACTATCTATGTATATATGGATGTGTGTGTGTGTGTGTGTGTGTGTGTGTGTGTGTGTGTGTGCGTGTGCGTGTGTGTGTGTGTGTATGTCTGACAGCAAAGATCAAGCAGCATCACTAATAAGCTGGGTCTGCAGTGGAAGTCGTGTTGCGTTTACTGACAGCACGGTATAACAGTTCACGCCAGCAACTCTGGTTCAATCTTGCTTTTCCATCTCAACTCTTTAATGCTGCACTTTTCAATCTCCGCTCTGTTTTTCCAAGTGCCACTCCAACACTTCCCAACTAATTTCTATCTAATGTATGGGAAGTGGAATACTTTCTTCGAACCAGCATTGCCATTACAGGATTAGAACGTTCCCCATTCGATGAATGAAGTTAAGATAATTGTCTAATCTTGAATCTGAGGAGAAAGGTGCAATACATTTCTTCAACTAATTCATTAGAGACTCATTTACTCAAGATGAACTTTATCTAATTATTAGTTTCTCCAACACATAAACAACCAGCAGTCAGTTTTTGTCTGGTTTTATTTAAATATGTTGGATCTAATTTGTTCCTAGGTTTAATGTTTCACGGAAGTCCCTTTAAACCAACAACAGATTTTTGTTGTTGTTTTCTATTAAAAGAACCAGGAAAATAGTAACTTTGTTCTGTTAATTCAACAATATTTGTATGTTACCTTTTAGTTGCCAAATAGGACAACTTTTTCCTGTTTTAAACAAGTAATATCTCCATAAAATAAAAGTTAGAGGAGATTTTGTTCTCAAAGGGCTTTAATTATCTCATAAAAATGCTTTTAATCACTTTTTCCTCAAATGGTATTAAGTTATCTTAAAAAAAAAACAGTGTGAGGAGTTAAAGTTGTCATGGTTATTTTCTCTGTAATCCAGGACCGTTTTTTTTCCCCTTCACACTGACAAAGTTAGTTTTTTTCCTTTTTCAGAGAGATGCAAGTCTTCAAATTAACAAAAAATAAAATAAAAATCAGCATCAAGAATTCTGACCAGATTTAGGAGGGATTAAAAACAGTTTTCTGATTTTTACTTCTCGAAGTTATAGGGTTTATTAACATAAAACAGAAAGCAGAAATTTCATTCATCAGGTGCCTCTCTTGTGAGTTTTAATTAATGAGGCAGGCAATAAAGTCAGTAGTCAGGACTTTCAATTCCAATGAATCTGTAAAAACACAATATGCTGCTGAAAGAGTTGACGACTGAAGGCCTAGCAGCACTGTGCAGATTTTCTTTACAAATCCCTTTTTATGGTTTTAATACGTATATTAGTAACACTGTCCAATTGCATCACTGTTTTTCTTTTGTATTTCTTTCCTGCTCTCAAAGCTTTTAGCAATTTAAAGCAGCTGGTTGCCCAACCTGATCGTGCAACAAGTTTCTTCTCGCTAAAAAGGAGCTGTTCGTCTCCACTGTCACCTAACGCTTGTTTCAGATTGCGTTAATGATTAGGTGGAATAAAGTCTTTTCTTTTTTATAGCTTATCTTTCACGTTTTGGTTGAACTTTAATTGTGTGACACTGTGCTTTAAATTAATCAAACTGAATTCTGCTACTGCGTTAGGTGTAATTTTAGGAATGTGACACAAACATATTCACTGTATAATATAATTTGCTCAAGACCTGTTTGCTCCTACAGTTATTCTACAACAGATAGAACGTTTTTTACCCATATATCACCTGCTTGGACTTTCTGCTTCTCATTATTTGTATTTTTTTTTTTTTTTTCCGGTTAGCTCCTCTGAAGTCTGGACTGATTCTCAGTCCTGGAGATTGTTGACATCTCTCAGCATCAATGCAATGTCCAGTTCTCTCTTGGAGTCACATGTTCTTCCTACACTTTGAAAGATTGTGCAATAAGTGCATGCAAGTGTGCAGGCGTCTTTATTGCGGTCCCATTGTTGTGCTTTCTTCACGCTTCCAAACATTCCTGATTTCTTCCTTTTCGCCAGTGTCTTCATCAACATTTGGAACATTTGCAGGTCTCATTGAGCCCAGTGTTGAGGCCATTAGCATATAGCTGTGTGTCTTTTTGCTTTATGCATGGACTAGCTGAATGCCTTTGAACTAGTGTGCAGATAAGCTGGATAGGGAATCTGTATTCATTATTCAGTGGATGGTGAGGCTTTTAGCTGCAGAACGACAGGGCTTCCCCCTCAAAAGTTCGACATAACTAGAGCAGAGAACAGAGAGTCCTGCTCTGTATGTGGCCGGCAGTGTTAGTTAAAGCATGCTCTGCACATTTTCAATTTTTTGATCAAAGAGATCATTTGTTTTTATTTGGAGTTAAACTATGCACACCAAGGTATGGAAGGGAAGTAATAACTATATGTCAGTGTAATGGATACGGTCAGTGCAGTCTTTAAGATTGTGAGTCTGACTTTAAAATAGGATTTTTTATATTTTATTTTTTTTGAGATGCAGCTCAGAAAACTGAATCTTAAGTTTTAACGCATTTATGAGACGTGACCTGAGTGGTGGACAGTGCATGGAGACTATGCATTATTATGTTTTACAGGTCACAACTTCTTAAATAAGTAGAATAAAGAAACAGTGCCGTTTTGTTCCAAAAACAGTGTTTTTACTTGCTATTTTTTTCCTACTACTTCACATGACGTAGGAGTTTTAATTACAAGTTGCTGAAAGATTTAATCACCTTTGAAAAAAATAGTACAATTTAGGAGTTTGCTGAAAGATAGCTGACTTTGCCATTTTTTCTCAGTTTGCATTGCTGCTGAAAGCCTCATCAGCCTGATGGGCTCCCTGAGCTGCTGGGCTTGTTGTGGCTTACCGGAGATAGAGTGAAGACACCTCACTGAGCTCACTTCCAAAGCACTTCCTGGACTGTCTGGATAATCACATTTAGAGTGAATTGAACAGATTAAAGCAAGAAATGTCAGACATATGAACCCTCACTGCATCACTATCAACAAGAACCTTATATCATAAGAGATGTTGACATCTAAGGTTCTTATTTCAGCTGATGTTCCTCTGGCCAGCGGGGCTATCAGCAAAGAGGAGAAAAGTAACAGTTGCCTCAGGGTGAAGCACAAGCTTGAATATTGCCAGCTCTGAAAATAGTTTTTAAAGTTCTCTAAATGCTGTAGGACACTCCAGGAATGTGCTCTTCCAGCACATCTTCCAAGATTATGAATAAATGATGACTTGTGCAAAATATTTAATTTACAAGCATGCAGTTGGATGGAATCTAAGCATCGGAATATGTGGCATTAAAATTTATAAAATCAAGGACCAAAGGGACAAACCAAGGTTTGGGGACTTTTTTTTTTTTTTTTCAATAGCATTCCCTGAATTTTGTTAATGATATTTGAAAGTGGTGTAACTGGTTTTGGAGAAATAAATGCAGGAATTGTTCTACAGACAAAAATGTAAGTAAATTCAGATTTATTCACCATATTTGTTAAATAAGCATTGAAAAATGAACAAGAAAGCTGATAAATGTGGATTGAAAATGTGAGATTGTGAGAGATGGTATATAGGTGCGAAAACAGAAACACCCATTATATAAAACAAATATATTTCTGTTTGGGCATCTGTCTGAGTGAGCCTGTGTGCATCAGCTTGCAACAAATCTCTTTCACAAGCGACCCACTGGGACAGTAAACATCAGCCCAGAAATAATGATGAAGAAACTATTGCTTCTTAGTAGGGAACGTCTAACCGAAAAACCGGTTAGATGTTCGTTGGTGGGACTGTACAACCCTATGAGCTCCATGGTGGGTTTGAGTGAGTGGAAACTTCCTGATTAAAAGCAAAACAAGAAAACTGGTTATCAGTAAAGGAAGTAGCACTCTGCTTGTTAGCTGATCAAAGAAAAAAAAATGTTTTTCTTTGCACAAACAGCACTCATATCCTCTGAGAAGGTTTTGTTTGCAGCACTTTCCTTTTTGTTTTCTGGATTTTATTCTTTTGAGTTTATCCCTTAAAGCTCTGCTCTGTCTCTCCAGCTTTTGCAAATTTTTAAGCAACACTCCTGTCTTGATCCTCAGTTTTCATCTTGTTCTTGTTTTTCCCACCTTCTTCCTTTTTTTTCCATAAGCCTTCATGTTTCAGTTCATCTTAAAACTTGATTTTGTTCAGTTTGAGGAGTTTGTAGGAATGCGATTTGGGAATGTTTCCCATAATCTCAGAGCAGCCATGGTAAATAAAGACAGGCCAACCATAACCAGAAGAACTCAAAGGAATACAGAGAAGTGTGCTGTTGTCGAGAATATTCTCATTTACTGCAGCTCAAATCCTCCAACGTTTGCTTAAATATTCAGCTTCCAAGTCTGGCAGAAGCAGTACTTAAACCCTCTTGCTTTTTTCACAGCTGTAGGAGGGAATGAAAAACCTTATTTAGAGCAGAGTGAGAATCTAAGACCTTGGCTGGCAATAAGCACACATTAGAAGGATTTGAAAACATTTAAATAAATTAGCCTTTTGCAAGTCATAACTTTTGCAGATAATTCCTTAATAAACCATACTGAAGTAATAATGCTCGAAATATTTACTGACAACTCTGTCAGCACATAGGGAGTGTCTTGGTGGGATTCTCACACGGTTTAAACAAAATGGCTTCATAAAGTGTATGGAAGTGTGTATACGCACTGGGATTTGCAAAGCATTCATAATCCTTTGACTTTTCTGTATTTTGTCACTTCAAAGCTGCAAACTTCAATGTATTTCACTGGGATTTTAGTTAATAGAGTGTCTGGTGTGTACCTTGATTCCTCAACATGTATTTTGTTCACTAAATAAATCTCTAAAAACACAATAGAAAAACTGTATTCACACAGTGATTAAAATACAAGCAGATTATAAAGCAAAGACTTTTATTTAAGTGACGTTTTGGGGAAAAAAATTACTATGTTTTTAGGGGCATTCGAGTAAAGAGGGCTGAATACATACATATGTATGCCACACTTTTCAAGTTTTCATTTGTAAGAAAAAAGACAATAAAAACATAACTGTTGTTTCACTTTGCAGCTATGTGCTACATTGTGTTGATTTATCACCCAAAATCCTAAGAAAATAAATGAAACTTTATGAGACAAAATGTGGAAAGGTTCAAGGAATATGAATACCTTATAAGGTGCAGTGTCTCAGCATTTACTCCCATATTTTCCCACAGATGTATAAAGAAAAATGACATCAGACTTACAATTACAGACCTATATGTAATTCAGTAGCATTAAGGATTCAAAAGCCAAGATAAAATATAAACAGTCCTGCGGTATATATTTAACCAACTTATTTGCTAAATTCTTCTAAAAGATTTTATTTTTCTTAAAAAAAAAGATTAAAAAAAAACAACTTTAAGTAAACTTACAAAACTGTTCCTAGTTGTGTGGTTGAAAAAAAAAGGTGAATCACTTTACGCTTCCTGCTGTTGGTCTCAAAATTCAATTATAGCCTTTGGAAACACCAGATAAGCTAATTAAGTTCTCACCATCCAGCCTGTGGTTGGTAAGTGTTTCCTATTCGCATGAAGCAGACTTTAGTCCAGAGATTAATGCCTCAAAGATGCAACTGTTGACTCCAG
>NW_015116961.1:0-25650 GCF_001443285.1 Poecilia latipinna | reverse complement strand
CTAGCTTTCTTTGTTTTTTTTGTTTTTTTTATTTGTTTTTTTTTTAAACATGCATGTGGTCACATTTCGGTTTCGAGTTCAAACAAAGCACATGAATGCAGTGCCACACACTTCATCTACATCTGGAATCGGTACAAGCCAGAGCGAAATCCCTGGCAGCCGTAATCAGAGAGCATCTGAGTTTGGCAGCGGGGAACAATAATGAAGGCTCTGACAGCGTTTCAAAGCAAACAAACCAGAATCAGCTCGAAAAAGAGACGCTTGGGAAGGAATCGAGACTGCTCTGCTGTGGCAGGTGGAGTTAATGGTCATGAGTGATCGAAGGCATATGTTCGACATTTAGCATATCGGCAGACAGGTTCAGGTTATTAATAAGAGGCAGACGTTTCCAAGCTGCAACATGGATGCGGTCTGTCAGAATCCTTGCCGCCAACTTTGTGGCGGAACTCCTTATCTTATGTTTGTCAGATCTGAGTCCATAGCAACGCGCTCTGACTGCACATTGTTAGCTTAATGATGGATTTGCTTTTCCTCACCCCCGCTCTAGTTCAGCTGCTCTCTGCCAGCACATGCCTTTCCCTTAAATGAACCACAAATACTTGAAGAAAAGATTGATGAGAGCCCAAAAGATTGCAAACAATGGCGTTAGTTCCAGCCCTACCCCACCTCCCCCCCACATCTGAATCTGCTGATGTTGCAGCCGCGGTTCTTTGGAAGCGTTCTGGTTTTCGGTTTCTGGCATTAGCACAGGACATCTTTCCCCCTGTGATCAGTGACTGCGTAATACGTGAGCAGTCATAATATTACCTGTGGCCGTCTCTTAAGAGTCGTGCCGCTTCCGTCAGCTCAGAGTCAGAGTCGAGTCAGTCTCCACTTTGTTCGTTGAAGCATCACCGTGTTGTCTAAGCTCATAAATCCAAGATCAGCCAAGAGTTCAATCACAGGCAAGACTCTACAAACAGAGAGGCTGCAACTGCTTTAGAAAATAATTCAAAGAGACTCCGACTAGGTTAGGAGTTGCTGTTCCTGGAGGATGTCCAGCCTCTCCCTCTGTCAAGCTTAAGATCAGAGAGCAGAGGACTTACTTTGTGTGCATTTGTCTTTGCCACCACCTCAAAAAGCTTAGCTTATTTATGAAAGGAGCAGATTTGTTCTTCGGTAACAAATGACTCACTGATGTTTTTGAATCATACGTTTACAGGCCTTTGGTTTTCTTTCTTGTCAACACATAATTATTTTACAGCACAAACAACGCTTCTTACATCTTAGATGGAGAGCTTGAAACACTCTGGAGATCAGCATGTATTGTCATATTAAATAAATTAGAACGTACATTTCAAAGGGCCTGGTAAGTCAGACTAAACGTACATTTTAAAACCAGCAACAACTTTTTAATAAGACCAGATTTCTGAATTAAAATAACATGACATATGTTAAATGAAGGGTTTCCCTCAGTGTATTATAAGCCTGGCGGGCCACCAGGCTTTACTTGTGCTCCCACCAAGCTTGGCATTGTTAATTTATCTTAGTTTTTTTTTTTTTTTTAATTATTGCCTTTTTTAAGACTTAATAGGCATTTTAGACATTAATCTTAAAGCTTTCCAACAATGTACAATTATCAAGTGATATTTTTTTAAATTTCCTGTCAACTTTAAACATTTTTTAACAGAAAAACATGGAGGGCGGCTAGATGACAGCCCTACCACCCCGAGCACCAGGCTTAGCAAGCTTTCTGAGGGAAACCCTGAAATATCATGCTTTCATTAAGTGTAAGTGGAAAATCATCATAATGAACAAAAACAAAGGCTTCAAAACATCAGCCTGTGTGTAATTAATCTTTATAATGTGTTTCATTTATTGAACTGAGCTACTGAAATGCATTTACTTTTCAATAATGTTCTAATTTCTTGAATTTGACTGCACATGCAGTTCACTGGCCTAGTAGGAGCTCATTATGTTACAATGTGAAAACATGGTGGTGGTGGCATCATGCTGTGGTGATGCAGATATGGAGAAGCTGATCGTAGTTAAAATGAAGATGGAGGTCAATGAAGAAAAGAAGCTATTAGAGGCTGAAAAAGTTTTGACGATGACACGTTAGGATTGCAGATGCATTCAATGGTGTTTGTACAAGGTATTATACTTACATAATATAAACTTGTATTTAAAAAATACTTCAAAAATGATCTGTAGAATTTCTGTGATTTGTTTGGAATCTTTTGTCAGACAGCAACACGTACATTAGAAGAACATCTGCGCACAGAAACGTCCCCATAAGATGAACAAACATTCAACCAGTAAGTCTGGCACCGAAGAGGAAAATGACCCAGTAGTTACTTCCAGCCGAGGTCCATCCAAGTTTTCTTTTGCTTCCACCTGCAACTCTGCAGCTACCTGCTGTCAGGAGGGATGTCTGCCAGCTAGCAGTGTGCTGACGGTGTTAGATAAGGCTTAGTCACGATGAAACAGTGTCCAAAGCACCAGTTGTGAAAAATAATAATAATTGGATGTGACGTGTTTGTATCAGAACGAGACAATCCCAGGGGATTAGCACAGAATGTCAAGTCTGAACCCTGAAGGTTGAAATTTGAGGATTTCATACGCAAAATGACTCGATCCAAAAGGAAATTAATTCTTTTTTTTTTCTTTATACTGTTTTGAAAAAAAATGATGCATCATTCATCAGTCACTCCATGGGCAAAATACTCAATATTTGTCCAGGAGTAAAGGATTTCCCTCCTTAAGACAAATATGAGGACAAACAAAATAAAAACATACATAACTGACATCTTTTTTCTATTTTATGAACCAAACATCTAATCAGAAATTGAGAGACTAACAGCCTAATAAAGTAACTCATTAACCAAGCTGCCAGAAGGTGTCTTTCACTCTGGGACTGTAAGAGTGGCCTGGAGGAGGAAAAGAGGTCAGATCAGTGTCTAGATACAGATTCCTCCTGACATAATTCCACAGGCAAGCATCTGGAAACACTTTTGCCGGTTTGCGTGTGCAAGCGCGTGTTACTAACATTCTGCGAGGCTCCTTGTGAAGGGTCCTCTGCGTGCATGGTGATGCACTGCTGCTCACAGCCCGTCCTCCTCAGCAGCAGCCATTTACTTGAGAGTCTTTCACAAGCCTCTCGGTGCAGCGGAGAATCTATTCACCCCCCCCCTCGTCCCATTCAGTCGCTCCTCGCAGCCAGCTTTGATTGATTGTCTGTTAAACCGCCTGTGCCTGAGAGACGGGCGGCCCAGGAAGCGTTTCAAAGTGACTCCAAAACAAAAAATGGAACGAGCTCTTTCACCGCACAAGTCCGATCAGGAGAATCGAATGGGATGCATAAGTTAAAACGCCTGGCGCTGATCTCGGCTAAGTCTCGCCCCCGCATGCACCGAACACCCAGAGTGCAGTTTCTATTTCCAAAGTGAGACCTGGCAGCAGCAGGGATACCCACAACAGTTTCACCAACACACACACACTTGGTTAGAGATAAAGCTCTCCAAGAGAAAAGCAATCTTTTCTTTCTGCCCTACTATAGATTTGCTCTAATGCCAGGAGATGAGACCAAAACAAGTTGAGACAAGACATTGCAAGAAAGTTACTCAGGGAGTCACATTTAGAGGTAAAAAAGAATAAAACGACACTCTCAAACATGCCACTTTTCGGGATTTTCCAGTCTTGCACTGGAGTAAATGCTACATTTGAGGTCACTCTACTAAAAACACCGGAGTCCATTTACTGCTAAGAACCACCTAATTAGTCAAGAAGCTTATCTGCTACTGAAAATGAGTTGTATTACAAAATTTCCAAGAAAATCGTTAAAAACTCAACAATGGGTTCCAAACAGCAGGAGGAAAGAATGCCGAGAATAATTTCATTTCACTTGTCCAGTGTCAGATTGAAATGAAAAAGGAAAGAAAACGCCCCAGTAAAATATTGTGTAATGGAAGCTATTAGACCAGAAACGTCAGTAATGCACGGGGCTACCAGCTGGACTCCCAGCCACCAGGCTTTGATGGAACATTGTGAACGCACACAGAGAGCAGGAGCAGGTTGCAGACTGCATCATCCCGACAGGAGGTCACACATCTCTGAAACCACGTCGTTTCATACAGAAAATGTCCAACAGCTGCACATTACATGGTCTGTTTGTCATCATGTTCCCTTGTCTTCATGTGTCTGACCTCCCATGTCTTCTGATCTGCTTTAGTTTTGTCAGAAGGCAGCAGGTGATGTCAGCTTGATTCTCATTATTATGTCAATTTTTTTTTCTTTTTCCATTTTTCATTTTTTGAGAGTAAATGATTGCTGGTATGTGCCAGAGCTGGCCCAAGATATAATGAGACTATGCGACTGGAACAAACACCGTCAGTAAAAGCAGTTCTCATTTTTGAATTTAACTTAGGCAAAAAAAAAATTCTGGCTATTTTTGTATTTCTTACCTTAAGGCAGTGGTTCCCAAACTTTTTCTTCTGCGCCCCCCCTATGGATTACAAATGGCTGTCTGGTTGAAACGACGCGTGTGACGGGTGGGAAATAGCTGAAAATAGACACCAACATCGGTAGCCTACAAGGTACTTGTTAAGCTTAAGTTTCAGTATTGATATTAGCTAGTCATCTTTTAGCTAACATTACCTGCATCCAACAGCTTTACTCAACTCAGTCGGTTAGTTTGGAGGGAAAAACTGTGAAAAGTTCTTTGCGTTTTACTGGTTTGCTGCCGTGATTCTAACACAAACCTACGTAGCTCCGCACAGCAGCAGCAGGTCTCCTTCACAGGTGTAAACCCAGTGCGAGGTCATAGCGCTCATGTTGCGTTTAAAGGCGGCTCAGAAAAACAGGTTACAACATGTTAACAACGGATTAAACAGTTTTAACTGATAAAAGTGACAGAGGACACAAATATGGGAAGTGTGGAAGCCTCTACTGTATCAAATTTACAGAGGAATAACAGAGAGTTGGCCATTCTAAGGTAAAAACCCAGCCCATACAGTGTTCATGTTTTTTTTTTTATCCAGACGGCTTCCCGCGCCCCCCCTGCAATTACACACTTAACCCCCAAGGCTGAGCGCCCCACAGTTTGGGAACCTCTGCCTTAAGGCAACACAACTTCCTGAGTTGCTGATTACGCTCAACAATCTGTTAATTGTTGAATTACAATATCAAAAGTTTTTCTCACTTCTTTGCTCTTTTCTCTTCAACTTAGATGCAGAAGTAGCAACAAGCAGCACAAAACTGTGTCATTTTATTTCATTTTTTTTACATAAAGGAGGATCCTAATCCTTTGAGCTCAAAATAGCTTCACAGCACAGCCATTTCGCCATGAGTCAGACTTCGCCACTGGAAATGCACAACCTTGCCCACCTGCTCATCTGCCACCTGACTTGCAAGGTGTCCAACCCTCGTGTTTCTCTTAGTAACGGAGGGCCGATTACTAAAACCGAAAACTTTTTCAGAGCCATGAAAGTTGAAGCGTCACCACCAGGTGTTTATGGTTAAGCTCCTCCTCTTGGTCGGTTCCAGGAGGATTCCCTGATTTCCTGAGACCTGGCAAAGTTTGCTTATGATTGCGGTCTGCAATTCACAAATTGATGAACCCCGCTTAGCCTGACCCCTTACCTTCAGGACAGATTATCACCTGATAACCCCACCAGGAACCAAAGTCCCAAGAAAAATAAGTATGCAAAAAAAAAAAAAAAAAAACAATCCACCAAGCATCTGATCAGAATGGATCTGGTTAGATTCTGATCAGACTGGGAGGACACCTTGGGGCTGATTGCAGAAGCAAAAGACAAGGTATGAACAAAATATTTATTTTTATATATATATATTTTTTTATTTATGAATAAAAATATTTACAACAAGCACCAACTTCCTTTTATATGAAGGGGCTAAAGTGATTTAAATCCAACTTAGCATATCGCATCTTTGGGAAACGATATGTGCAAAACAAGATGCGCAGGACGCACATGCATGTAGTTATGAAATCGGCCCCAAAAGAGATTGTGCTTAAGACTTCGTATCACCTTTATCCGGCCCTGAGCTGCATGCCCAATCAGCTCCTAAATTTGGCCATTAATTCACAAAGGACCGAGTCGTGTCACTAAGCTGCTCCGGCAATATTGCAGAGTCAGGTGGAGAGGAAATGCACCCGTGCGTAAAGCGTCTCTCCACGGCTCGATAAGGAACCTTAACGCAGCGCTAAAATTATTATAGCAACAATAAAACCAGCAGATAGCAAAGGTACATTTAACCTCAAGTTATAGCTCAGGAGTGCCAAGATTAGACTGCACTATTTATGACCACATAGTGTTGGGACATCCCCCGCTTCTTTCCCCTCAATGTGCACCGCCAATCTCGCCACATCCCGTCTAGAAGCCAAAAAAGAAAGAAAGAAAGAAAGCACCCATTGAAACTCATCCTGTGCTCACATCGGAAATCCCACTCTCAGATACAACAATGCTGCTTGTGAGGGACAGTCCAGGCAGTCTGATCGCCCTCTCGTCCCAGACAGAAACACGGTCGTCCTACCTGGTTATCTCGAAGCTGCAACCCTTCCGAAGGAGCAGAGCTCTCTTCCGCATGATGCCCTTGTCTTTGCCGAGGTACGCATTTTTATCCGAATTCATGGGTGCTGGACAAGCAGGTAGACTCTGAGAAACAAAAGCTCCTCGTTTATGAAGACTAAAAAAAAAAAAAAAGAAAAAAAAAAAGAAAAAAATATATATATAAATAAATAAAAAATAAAAAAAACCTAGCGGTGAACTGTAAGACAGAGAGGAAAAGGGAGACAGACAGGCAGACCGAAAAAATGATCCCTCCCGATGCAAGGTTCACCTCCTCATAGAGAAAAAACCTGGATGTTGGATCGTATAGGAGATTAGGTGCATGTTTTCCGGCTGCCAGGTACTTCCATACGGTCTCCAGAGAGAGGAGGCTGCTGCGGCTGGTCACCCTAAGCGGACTGCGCAAGGCGCCTCGGTCGCTCCGGAGATCCTAAACAGTGTGAAGCTCTCTCCCCCTCCGAGCTTCAGTCCCACTGAGCGGCTGTTGGCCAGTGACTTCATAAGACTCGGGATGGAGGAGGAGAGACGGGGATGTCAACATTATTACAGAGCGACTGTGCGCGCGCGGACATTAGTGGCGCGCTCTTGCGTGTTTGGGGTTAAACGTGTGTGCACGCGAGTACAGTCAGGAGCCGATTTAGTGAAGCAGGAGAGAGGCATGGTGATTGGTGCTTTTGCTGCGCGCTTAATCGAGAAGAAAACGAAATATTCACAACAGATTGAAGACGCTATTCAACTCAAAAGCCAATCAATGTTATTATTATCTGAATTGTACTGAATAAGTCGTCAACATTTTCCATTTGGTCAAAAACAGAACATACAATATACATATACATCATTTCTAATAATTGAATTGATTGCCGCTTGTTGATACGTTGCCCAAAGGTTGTGCCCTGAACAAGTTTTCCATTGCTTTATATTCCACATGCAGTCAGTTGGCATTTCCTCTGCTTGTGTGGAGAATAGGGAGACCAGCTTAAATGCTTTTTGAGAGACTTCACTGAACTGAATCTGATTTTATAGTTTTACTCAGTTGGGGGGTGAGGAGCGGGTGGTGGCAGAAGGAGGGAATGACCGAGAACACCACCCATGTGCAAACCGCCCCTGGGTGAAGTAAATGATCATCTCTTATCATGGGGTGATGTCTGCAGCGAGCTGATACCAGAGACATGTCATCTTTATCGCACATAAATCTATTTGGTACATGTATATATGTGTGTGTGTGTGTGTGAGTGTGTGTGTATATCAAAGTATGTATCATTAAAAATTTCCCACAGCAGCAGCATACTGTGTTATAATAAATGTCTGTCAGCGATTGTCAACTCTGGTTCTAATCTAAAGAAGCAGCAAGCTCAGCACACCAGCACAACACAGGCAGAGAGGCCCAGTGGAGAACGATTCTTGTGCCGGAGTTGCTAAAATAGCAAAAGAGGAGTTATTAGCTAGAGGTGTCACTCGGAGAGAAATCGAAAATGTCCTCTGTGAGCCGGAGGTGGCAAAAATTGAAACATAAAACACAGTATTTTACAGTTTTTGAACTTCATAGTTCTCCAGAAAATATTGTTACACGCCGCTGTGTTGCGTGAACACAGGTTCACTTTAATTTATTTCTCCCCCCTGATTAAAGTTGTAACAAAGGACTTCTTCTAGACAAAACAATTCAAGCTGAAACTTCAAGCGGTTTAAAAGGTCAAAGCAAAAAGCTTTAGTTATTGTTGCTGCTGCAAAGTTGTCTACAATATGAAGTTTAAATGTTTTTATCGTTTAAAATGTTTTTTTTTTTACATATTTATGTATACGGGAGATTAATAAACAAATCAGCTGAGTTTCCATCCAATTGTCATGTGAATGAATTGTAAGCAAACTTTTAAAATGTCACAAAAAAGAAATGCAAATTCGACATGTTTGGGAGCAAATCTGCCAGGCAACTCAAAGCGTAATTTATCCAGATGCTGACGTTACGCGTGGCTGTAATAAAGAAGCAGAGACTACAAACCAGCATGGACCACATATCTGAGAAAAACAAAGAGAGGTTTTCAGGAGTATGTTGCTGTTGGGCAAGTTGTAATTGTTTTGTCATAAAAGCTAGCACTGTCGATGTTACGGACGGAGAAAAAGAAATGCAAACGCCGACAGCAGGAACGGCTGGTCAGTCATGTGAGGTAAATGTTCACTGCATTCAAACTTATTCGGCAAATGTGTTTCCATCTCCCCTTTAGCATATCAACTCTTTTTCAGAGAAGCCAAAAACCACCTCAAGAGAGCGTAAAAACCTTTTCTCTCTCTTAGCCTCGATTACACACAATGAACCCTTGAGGCGTACGAAAGAAAGTTGGTTTGAATTTTGCCGTTTCCATCAATCATTTCTAATGCCATAATTAAAAAAAAGAGCTTTAAGAAATTGTTGTTGGAGACACAGTTAATGTTTATTGTAGAACAACACAAAGTGATTTACGCAAGATAAAAAGATGTCAACAAAACCGCATGCAATTAATATTCACCTGCTGCCAATGTTGTTCAAGCTCTGTACTGGTGGTAACACAATTCTCCAGCTCAGTCCTCTTGGATGTTATTAACACTTTGTTATGGCCCCTGACCTTTCACCTTGAAGTTCTTGATAATCTGGAAAGCAGTTTTTTCTGATCCAATGATCTCAACAGCAGATTTCTTATATTTTGGGGGCATTTTTAAGCACATCTGCCCCTCTTTTATAGCAACAACTGTCCAGATGAGATTACTAGACTGTTTTCAACTGGACTCTTTCACAGCTTCACCTGTGCTGCTATTTGCAGTGAATTAATATGCATAAGCACATCGCAGAGTTATCTAAAAATGGCTCTAAACAAGATGTAAAACCCACTCGTCAATCATAGCAGCATTCTTGAGCATCAAAGCTGAAGTAGGAATCACAGCTCTTTATTTAATTTATTTATTTATTTTAGCAGGCTCTTCTTTGATTGTTAAACCGCTATGTGGGTGCTTCCTGTAGGTTTGCGGAGATTCACTGTTTCTTTATAGCAGGAAGAAATGTCAGCCGATCTCTCCTACGTTATGTAGATCTCTAGCGCATCTGCCCAGGGTTTAGATGAGGAATTCTCCCAACATGAGTCATGGCTGCGTTCAAAGAAAACCACGGCCGTGTTTGCGTGATTCTGTTTCAGCAACTCTCTGACTCACAGTTCTACGGGAACACATACATCAACCTATGGTTAGTGGTGCCTTTAAATAGCCGCCCTCTCACTTACGCCAGTGATCAGGCCACATTATTACACAGAACAGCAGAACTATTTGTTAAAGTCTATTTGGATTTTTGTCAATAAAGTATGACTGGACATCAGATTTTTTAAAAAAAAGTAATATTTTTTATTATTAAAGAACACATTCTGTGCGTATTTTTAATGAGGCGGCGAGGCCGAGTGTGTATATGTGTGATAATCTTGTGTATTTGCTTAACAATCACACAGAGCCTGTTAAAGCTGCAACCCGCTGTTGGCTTTAATAAAACTCTCAATGAAAAAAACTGTATTTTTGTGGACTGTACAGAGAAGATATACAGTTACAATAAACAGTAAGTGCTCACAATTTCACTAAAAGCTAATATATATATATATTTTTTTAAAGCCACCCTCTGCCAGGTCTGGTGGTTTGTTTTAGTGCTATGGGAGGATAAATAGCACAAAATATGAGCATTGTTTAATGTTACCTTCCTAAAATAATAGCCTACTTTATTTTTTTATGCCAAAAGAGTTTTGTTTCATTTTTTTTTTTTTTTGTCTAATCATTCTTTTGGCAAAATATGACTTAGGCTATTATTTTAGGAAGGTGACAACATTCCTTTGTTGCATTTAGTGTATTTAAGAAAAAGCAGGTTGCTGTTTTCCCCCTGCATCCGGTGAATGCATAAAGATACTTCAACTAAATATGACATACAGTATATAACGTTTTTGCACATCCATTCCCGGGGTTGCATCGGCCTCATTAGCATCCATTTAAATTCCGGCTCCTTTAACCACGGCGTTCACTTTGCATCGCATGTGGTTTTTATGTCCTTATGAAGGTAACATCTGACCCTCTGGTATCTTAATTGCTGAGCTGTGATCAGAAGCTGGCTGGGTTCAGACAGGGACCAGATGAAAGCGGCGCTGATTAGAGAGATAACGCACTGACACCAAACTTGCTTCGGTACCAAATCCGAGTTGTGCGAAAGTAAATCTGCACGCATTAACGTGTTCTGGCATACTGAAGATAAACGTCTGACTTAAGAGGCGACGGTGAGTGACACCGCACGCTGCGTAGAAATAATGTATCTTGTTAAAAAAAAAAAAGAAATAAGGAAAGCAACAAACTCTGTACATCACTGTCAAAACATTTTTAGTGTAAGCACTCTATTCTAAGCAACATCCCTTTTTTAAGCCACTAACTAGCTATGATCATTTGTAATACAGTGAAACTGACATCGTGTAAGTACTACCTTAAAAAAAAAGAATGACTTTGTTTATGACTGTTTTCTTTTCCTTGAATTAGCATTATGATTCACACATTTTTGTTCTCTTGTACATCTCTTTCTTTGTGACATGTATATCCTGCACAATTCAATGTACTAGAAGAACACTAAAATAAAAAAAAGGGGCAGTAACTTCGTTGCATCACAGTGCAAACTCTGAAATGATCACCTCGTTAATGGACCTGTGGATTTAAAAACCCCATTTAGAGATTTTTGATCAAAATAATTCCTTAATGGACCCTCAAGCCTTACACTAGATGTCTTAATATGGTTTTAATGTGAAGATGTAGCGTCATGTTAAAAAGTTCAAAAGCTACACAGATTGCAGTCTGTTGTGTCCGTAGCTTAATGACATGAACAAAAAAAAAAAAAAAAATTCATGATGGAATTCAAATATTACGCTGTCACACTTGGAGCTTTTTTTTATACTGGAGACCTCATCTTGTGTTGGTAATATTTGTCTACAATACCTTGAAAAAGTCTCGAAATCTGTCAAATGTGTGAACATCTATCCACAGTTCCCTTCAGGTGACCTCTGACCTTTGGCTAAGCCATTAAAAAAACATTTAACTACTAGGAGGAAGTCATTCTGTTGTTGATTTGTGTCTGCTTGGACTCATCTTCCGCTTCACCATCAGCTTTGAAGGAAACCAATGCATGATCACCGCCTTGTTTCGCTGTGGGTATGCTATCCTTCCCTTTAGCTTAGCTTCATCAGAACACATCCTCCCACAATATTTCTGCAAATCTGTAGCCAGGCCCTGATGTTTTCTTTTGAAGAACACACTGCCGGCTCCAACCGCACTTCTTATTCCAGACATAATAACACAGAGGACGACTGTCGCAGCCACCGCTTGCCAGAAATTTCTCCTGCTCCTTCAGTTCTGCTGCTGGCTTCTTGGCAGTCTACCTGACAAGTTTACAACTTTTCTTTTCCTCAAATTACCAGTGACTATTTTCACTGTGGGTTGGATGTAGGGGAGGGGAGTTGGCTGCTCTGCTACCTTAGAGCAAGAACGTCTTGGCTTGGAGTCCAGGCCTGGGGGTTTTCCCGTGGAGTTTGCATGTTCTTCCTGTGAACATGCAAGTTTTCCCTGGATTCTCCAGCTTCCTTCCATGTTCCACAAGGTAGTGCATGTTAGGTTGATTGGTCTAATAACGTAGAAAAGTAGCCCCTGCTCCAAAGTTGAGATAAGCATCCTTGTACTCAGATCAGTTGCAGCACTTTGCAGGCATTGTTGGTGAAATAAACGGCAGCCTTCCGCAAATACCTATGCTATCATATTCAGGGAAGCACACCCACCTTTTGTTCTTGATCATCAGCCTGATTAAAGAATCACTGCCAATCAGAGAAGCAGCTTCACCCACTGAAATCAGAATCACTAGAGGAATACTTGTTTGTGTGTTTGGCGCAGGGGGTTTTAGAGCTACTGTTCATTGTCTGCGATTATCACCAACAATTCTCCCTTCATTCCCTGCACCTGATTGCACCAACAAACGAAATGTTGGAAGGGAGCAATCAGACAGGCGGGCTGAAGTGTCTGAGTACAGATGTGCTCCAGTAATTTACTTTGCCTTCTCAGATGATGCAATCATGCCACACTTGTGTGGTTGATGAGAGGGTTTTATAGGTCTACTAAAGTAATTTGCACCTGCAAATGTGGGAAAATTACTATGCCAAAAGCATCTTTGGCAACGTTGTACAAAAGTGTGCACATTTTGGTTACATTGCTAAGTTTGTGTGGTGTAAAAAAAAAAAAAAGTACTTGATAATATTTGCCCTACTCCAAATTGCAAAAGTTAATCAAATCTGGTCGACTGTTGGGAAATCTCTTCTCCACAGCCCACTTCAGCTGACGTCACAGATTTAGATCTGAACTATTGCTGATTACTGAACGATTGCCATATACCAAAAATATATCTTCATCTAGAGGTTTCTAGCAGATATCTCCAGATTTTGCATCACTTTAACTATTTTTAGTTTATTCAGAGAAAATACTAAGTCTCTCCAGATCATGATACTGCCACCACCGTGTTTCACTGTTGTCAGTGTTCAGGCTGAACCAAACCTATTACTTGTAATCGTTTCCCAAAGTTCAAGCTTTGTTTCAACCCAACACTGAGCTCTGAAACCTCAGCTAGACAACTGGAAGACCAAATTTAATTTTCAACGTCTCTGAAATAAAGTAATTTTGTAATATTTAAAAGTATTAACAAGATGGCAATGTCTAGGATTATCTAGCCTTTTTCTTTGTGATTCACAGTGGTTCTCAAAAGTTTCCAAACTCCTGCTAAAAAGCCAATTTTTCCAGTCTTTATTGCGATGCATATGCTGCACAATTCAGCTGAGAAAATAGGGAATAAAAGAAATTAAATTGCTCCATATGCCTGCTTTCAGAAGTGTACACATCCTTGATCTAATGCTCATCACTTTTTGATTCAAAAGCAGCATCCAGTCTTATTTGGTACGGATCTATCAGCACCCACCCACTGACTTGCAAATGCTCTCCAAAATCTGTCACGTTGTGGCGACATCCGTTATCCACAGACCCTGTTCATGTGATGCCACAGATTCTCTCTCAGTTTTAGTCCTGAACTCCAGCTTGGCCTTCTTCTGGTTGCCATTCTGCTGTTGATTTGGATGCGTGCTTGAACCGTGTGATCAAGAAAAGTAAAACCTTTATCATCAGCTTTCTAGTAGACCCCCAAAGTTGAACTGATGTGTTTAAAACTGTTGATGCTTTTATTCGTTTTAACAGAAAGCTCGGTTCCATTTGAGGAAAAGGGATAAAAATGTATATCATCTTCCACTGGAAGATTTTGGTTATTTTGGATATACAACACATCTCTTCACCCTACTACTTTGTCCAGAGAAATAAATACAGCACAGTGAGTTGCTGATCCATGTAGAATATTTGTATTAATCTTGACATTTTGTCATAACGAAGTCCAGTTTTTTGCAGTTTTCTGTAATCTCATATTCCCTCAAATTATTAACAACTGTCCACCACACTGTGTTAAAATTTTTATTATTATTATTTTTAACCCTGCTGGCTGATTGAACAATGAGATTATCCTGATATTTTCAAAACTCAATTAACTACATGATGCAAATTTAACAAAAAAATAAATAAATAAATTACTGTCAAGTGCTAATTTAAGGTCTTGTCAACTCATTCTAGCTATTTTCATTTAATTTTTTTCCACTTGAATCATGTATTGCAAATCACCCATTATACAAAGAAAAGTTTAAAAATGATTTTTAATGGTCTTGCATTAAAAAACATGACTAATAAAAGG
Organism: Poecilia latipinna; assembly: GCF_001443285.1. Taxonomy (NCBI): domain Eukaryota; kingdom Metazoa; phylum Chordata; class Actinopteri; order Cyprinodontiformes; family Poeciliidae; genus Poecilia; species Poecilia latipinna. Next base: position 11,280 of record NW_015116961.1, on the reverse strand, counting down.
ACCACGCATATACCAGTGTCCTTCTGTCAGAGCGATCAGGCTTTCCTAAATGTTTCATGCATATGGATTATTTCATGTTCCACTGATTACTCCTAGGGCCCTGCCTTCCTCTTAATTGTAATGGCTTCATTAGGATGCACATATATTCTGAATCTCTGCCGGATAGCCGCCCTCTCTACATTTTAATGTGACCTCTCAAGCACCCGGCTAATTGAAGGCACAGAAGTCTTCTTGGAAATACTTAAATTTCTATCTTTTCCCTGAGTGCTGCTTTGTTCTGACGCAGGTCTCCAAACCCGGGAGGGCGGCTATGCATACACGCATGCAGCTTTGTTCCTCTTGTGCGCGTCGAGTGTCGGCTAAAGGCCGGGAGCTAATCAGCAGCGGCACGGACAATGAGAAACAGCAATTACCGTCTGGTGGTCTGTGATCACAGACGTGTGGGCGAGCATGACTTCGAGGAATACGGTCTCTCGTTCTGATGGTCAGCCCCATTTCTCAAGAAGGACGCCGAGGCTGAAGTCCAAAATATTCAGCTGAAATGGACGAATGAACACGGTTCGTGTAAAATGTTGAACGTTTTCTGAATACCTTCAGACAAGCTTCTTTTGCTTCTTTGACCTGATAAAACAAAACAAGATTAATTTACGCTAAGAAAAAAATTGAAAAATAGCAACAAAACGGTTCAAAAAATAAGATCTCATCTTATATTAATATCCCTGCTGACATCATTATACAATAGCGGCAAGGAAGACATTGGGAATAACTTTAGAGTCCTTGTCAAATGGCGTTTTGACTAAAAATCTGTTTTTTTCAAATTCCAATCTTTTTTTCTTTCAAAATCTCTTTCTCTTTCTTACTGTTTATTCAGTGTCACATGCTGTAAAGCACTTTGAAATGCCTTGTTGCTGAAATGTGCTATACAAATAAAATTTTATTTCATTTTTGATTTACCTAATTTAATCGTCCTTTGTTTTGTTCTTTCATATTCTCATTTTTTACAAAGTTGCTTTTTAAAATGGGGAAACAATCTCCATTGCTTTGATAGGAGATGTGATTTCAAAACATGAACACCAGATTCCAGGTAACACTTGAAGGCTTCAGAGTCCTCAAGTTGCCAAAATCTTTTTAAAAGGAATAAAACTGTGTCACTAACTTACAATTCAAAAAAATCATGAACACATTTTCACATTTTGTCATATTAGAACCACATTCTGTTGAGAACATAAAGTAATAACACAGCTATGAAAGGAAATTAAAACAGTCTTCAGAAATATTTTTCAAATTAAATAGAGCTGAGATGGATTGTTGCAAAGTGAAAAAAAACTGAGAAACTCTAAACAGTTTTTGTCATTTTATATCTGACTTTTTTGAGTTCAAAAACCGTCTCCAACCATTTGTGCCAGCCAAAAATTTAAGGTTATTTTCTCAATTTGAATTTTACTGTAAAGAGATGTGTTCATATGACTCCATTAGACGTTAGCTACAAATGTATCCTGGTTTCTTCAGGGATTTAAGTTTTACTTCAACAGGAGCCCTCTTGTGAGGTTTTCCAGTTTTCCTTCCTTGTCATTGTCCTTCTCCATATTTTTTTCTGCAGAGAGTATAGTAAGCAGCTTCAAACCAGCAATCCCTGCTCTCATTATGACATTAATGAGAGAGGGAACAGTTTTTTAAAAAATCTGTTCGCTTCTCTGTGTTAGCGCACGGATCATAGGAACAGCTGTCAGCTATTCTAGCCACGCTGCCGTGTTGCTGCGACTCCCCGAAATGTCATTAAGTTCAGCTGATGCATTTGTGCAACGAAAACATCCTCCCTTTTAAATGTCACTCGGACTATTCGCCGGCTGCGCTGTGAAAAACGTTATTGCTTCTTGCCATTTGTCGTAGCACATTCTGCAGCTGGGAGGGCACGTTTGTTTATCCGCGCGACACGTACCGGGGCGTGGAACAGGACGAGAAGGACGTCCGTTGCCATGGGAAAGGTGAGGAGGGCAGGTGAAGCTGCTTTGTTGTGGGGAATCCCCACCGGCATGGCTTTAAGTCATCTGAAGGGAGGGCCACTTCCATAACCAGATATGTTGTTTAGAAGTAAATAAAATTTTTTGCAAATGTCTCTTTTATGTGTTGAACATTTCACCTTCCCTGTTGTCAGCTTCTTCCCCCTACCATTGCTCACCCTGACTCTTCCTGAGAGGGAGGTTTCAGGCCTAAATGTGTGCATGGACACAGATTGATTTAGCAGGGACACCTTTCTAAGGCACGAGGCAGTGTTATTACAAAGCATGCCGAGGCAGCTGCAGTAACTTTCAATATTCAGAGGCCCAGCTAGTGATCTGCAGCCTGCACACTATTTTTAGATAGTAATAAATAACATTCATAAGAACCCCGACCACCGTCTCCTTTTTCCAATATGCAACAGCAGCAGGGTTTGAATATGATAATCAATTTTGGGACCGAGTGTGAATCTGCGACTGACGCTGCTCCAGTCAAGGACAATCATCATCTGTTTCAGAAACCACAGTCAGCATGGCTGCCACTTATTTTCAAACTCATCAATTTCACTTGAGGTGAACGTTTTGCCTTTGAAACAACAAACTGATTTTTCTAGTTTGTCCATGTAAATTATTAGTGTGAATACAGATACATGCTACGTAAATGTGAAAGTGGAATCCATGGCGTTAACCCTAAATTTAATGGAAACGCATTAAACACCAGATGCAAAGTTAATTGCATCTGCATTCTTATGCCCATTGTCCGCATGTTTTCTTTTACACCAATAAGGCTAAACATTTTATTTTCATCTCCATTTCTAATGTCAAAACATTTGTATCGCAATTTCATAATTGCACACAAAATACACATTCTCCACATAATAAGCTGGTTTGGGGCTATTTTACCGTAGACAACAAACAAATGAGTGTGAGAAGAGCAGATGTCCCTCCAACCTGTTTGTGTTCAGATGTACCCTCTGTTTGGAGCCATTACCCAGGGTGCAGTTCACCCCTGGAGTCCACCCAACTCATCAGCAGTTGGCTCCAGCGAAGACAAAACTCTGTCCGTGCTGTCGGAGACGATGGTTGACGCCCCCAGTAGAAAACCGAGCAGCTGGTTGTTAGATACCCTTTTAATTCCAACACTGTAAGACCCAGAGGACAGGCTTGTAAAAGACATCTGCAATTTAATGCAATTTCCCGTAAGTTGAGAGTTCAAGACCGGGGATCAGACACCACCGCAAGTTGTGAATTAGTGAACACTAACATTCATAAGAACCCCGACCACCGTCTCCTTTTTCCAATATGCACCAACAGCAGGGTTTGAATATGATAATCAATTTTAGCAAATTCAAATCTTTGACGTCCTCTAATGCATTCAGAGAACACCACGAGAAAATTAAAAAATACTTTCCCTGCATATGCAGTGAATGCTAAATAAACCAAGCGCTTCATGGCTGCTGGTCAGCAACATGATCGACGTACTCCAGTAAGACACAATTCCATGAAATAAGAAGATAAATTGAAGCATGTAAATCAGAAGGCCCGTAAATCAAGGCTTATCTCTTGAGGCCAGGGACGATAGCAGGATGTGAACCTACGAATGTGTTTTTACGCACATGTACATCTCCTCTCGTGCACGCACACTTACCCTCATGACAAGTGTTAGACGGAGTGCTGGAAATGAGGCCGGATGTTTCTCCGTTATGTGTCCATCTCTGGAGAATGGAGCGCATGCTGCCTCAGCATCACTCCAATCAATCTATCACCGCAGAGCAAATAATCGGATTAATCTTTAGAAGAGAGGAATTCATCTTAAAAAGGTAGATGGCTTTTTTTTTCTTACGTACTCAGATGTCCTGTTTGTACGGGCCTATTTTTCCCAGCCATTTCTTTTCTTCTTGATATTCTTGTTCTTCACCTCAGTAAGAGTTGAAGTAAACAACAAAGGAGAAAGGACCTGCAGTTGTGTTTCTGTCTGTATCGTTAAGACATAAAACAAAAGGTGCGTGAAACATTTCAGATCTGATGAGAACTGAAGCAATCCAACTGAATAAAATCAACATAATAACCCATTAAAATCCGACACCTTAATCTTTGAAAAACTAATTTTAGGAACTGTTACTCAGATGAGAGAGGTTAAAAAACATTAAGCAAATAAATGATACATTTTCATCATGCTGTGCCATTTAGACATCTGTTATGATCATTTCAGATGGAGAAGTCAGCTGTAATTTTCACCACTGGTTTTTACAGCTTCTCCCTGCGATCTGATCTATTTGGATTTGTAAACAAACAAGTAAATTGCATATTATTTTATATGTCCAATCCAATCCAAATTAATTCAATAATATTCTTTCAGATGCAGAACATCCAACAGCAGTTCAAGCAGGCCAACAATGTAGCCGGTCTATATCCAGTCTTCACAGTAACCAGCTTAGGGTTCAGAGTTTCACAACAGATCCTTTATCTGAGTGGAAGACAGACATGTGACAAAGTGCTAAAGTTTGTCTCCATTTACCACTTGGCCCTTAAATATATTTCTGATTTATTTAATCTTTCCATAATTGGTCATAATGCTTTAATTTAAACATTGCTGTCATAACCTAACTTCCCTCACTGTCAAAGCATTATGTTGCCATCAACATCCATGTGTGTGTGTGTGTGTGTGTGTATATATATATATATATATATATATATATATATATATATATATATATATATATATATATATATATATATATAAAGCTAACTCTACTATACCTTTAGATTAATGTGAATGTTTATTTTGTTTCAAGGTAAATTTCTGGTATCTCATTTGTTTCTTTTATACTCACCATTGCTTGTCCTTTTGATGCTACAGTCCTAGCAGGTGTATGGGAGGGGCCGGCCCACCAATTCCTGTTTAAATGGACGTATGACATCACTGATTACATCACTGGCCACTACCAAATGAAGGGTTTTCTTTTTTTTCTATTGTATTATTTAGCTTCTTTAAAGTAGCCTTTTGGGTTGCCCTGTATTAAATGTTTTATTTTGCAGATCTTTTGGTTATGTAGGGGAGTTTGCAAGTTAGATTAATAATTTGATTCCTGTTCCTTTGTTTAAATTGTGTTGCTTGGTTTGACCTGTTTTCTCAGGTGAAGTCTAATGAAGAGCAGATGTGTTGCCAATTCTGTGTAAAACCAGTACGATTTTTGGCCACATGAGAGAGATGTCAGCAATTAAAGATATTAAACAATAAAATCCAGCAGAAAATATTGGGATTTGGCTGCTTTCAAATCAGCTTTTATAATCCTCTGACGACACTACTTCATAAGGCACGAAATATATTATTCCAGACAGATATAATTAGGTAGCAGTCTTTGTGCTCACTAGGTTGCAACTCATTGTGTTTCATTAGATGCCGCTGCATGATTCCCACCTGATCCAAAATGTCTTCTGCTCACACTCAAAACAGCTAGAAACTGCTGGTGCTAGCATATGTTTGCCCTTTGAGAAAATTCTCATTTCTTAAATTAGTCTTGCTTGATGAAACAAAATGTATTTTTTTTAGCCTCATTAAAAAAAAAGAAGAGTTAAAGATAGAAATTCTGATTCACACCAAACTTTTCTTCATCCATTTCTGTTTGACAATTTGAGGCAACAGCAATCGAAGGTGCGGCCATAAAATTCAGACATTTCTCTACCACCGTGTACTTAAAAGTTCTGATTGACCCAAATCCAATATTGCGATGTAAGGTTTCACTACTTTAGCTTGTTGAGGTCAAGCTGTGAGGCGAAGTAACGTCCGTTGTTTGCAACTGACAGTCAGGCATGAAAGGAGATTTCTGCTGGCACTTTTAAGAAAAGGTTGGATGTGACAATTAGACGTAGTCGAGGCAGTTGCACAAGAATGGGGGCAGAAGAGAGAAGCAGGCGAACACATAAAAACACACACACTCTTAATAAGATCTCCAAGGTGATGCCTGCAAACTCCTCCAGGTGGTTTCCAAGGCGTACCCAGACACAAAGTGTATATATTATCCCTCCAGCTGGGTCTGGATCAACTCAAGTGTTTCCTCGGAGCAATTAAAGCCTAAAAGACTGTAAAAAGTAAAGAAGCATTGCAATCAGATTGTTGACTTACTTCAGTAAGCAGCAAACACAAGTTAATTATATTTTAAGTCATTTGGTTCTGTTGAGATTCCATTGTGTATACTTGGATTTAATTTGTCCTTCACAATATTTTACTGACTTCCCAGATTAATCCACTCCAGACTATTTCCAGTGTGGATGTAAAGTGCAAGTGTAAGATTATGAGGACAGAAAATCATAATTTACCAAAATAAAAATAAATAAATAAATCAACTAACTTAATCGAGACCAGAAATACAAAAAACGTGATCTATAAGTTTTTGTTGTGTTTAGGCAGAAGGGTTGTGGTTCCTGTCTGACCGAGTAACATGTATAATTCTTTAATTTACAAAAACAAAAAAGTATTATTATTTTCCATTTCAGTGGAATTGTTAAGGGACTACACAGACTAAAATGTTTTTAGGGAAAACAAAAACAGCAAATTAATAATGCAGATGACAAAAACAGAGAGAACAAGTTCATTTTCAGGGCAGGGTTTGTGTTGAAATTCGTCTCATCTGCTGTTGTTGTTGAGGAGAAGTTAATGAGTGCAAATGAAGCGTTTTATAAACATAAAATTTCCATTGCAGAGAGCCGTGAGTCACTTTTCCTGATTGTCCATGTGTATGAAGGCTGAGCTAAGCACTCAGTCCAGATGGCAGATTATGAGCAAGGTCACACACACAGATAAACACGACAGATCTTAACGAAATGATTCCCCGCTGTTGCAAATCAATGAGGGCATGTCAGCCTGGTGTTTGTTTGAGTACCATTCGAGAAAGTTGGCACTGAAGGCCTCACCTGCCTCATGAAAGGTCAAAGTTCATGATCTACCAATAGGAAAGACATTGGGAGGAAATAGAAAACCCAAATATTCTACAATATTATCATAGATGATTTATGGCAGTTAGGAAAATTATTTTTTTCATACAGGGTGAGGACAGTTTTTCCCTTTAAGAAAGACAATTTCTATTAAAGCTTTTGTTAGTATTTTGTGTTGATTCAGATCATCTTCAATTCTGAAAACTGTTTATTTTATTTAGGTGTGACAAAAAAGCAAAATCATGGCAAATAGCTTTGCAATGCACTTTGTGATTGATGCCTGCCAACACAATGTATGTACTAAAATTTTGTATTAAAGTTATGACTGTGTAAATTAGTTGGCATTTCTTTCATATTCATTGATTCCCTGATCATCTGAGGCTGAGAGTTTAATGTTTTTTATAGTATACAAGTTAGTACCCACATATACTGAAATAATTGTAACAAAATTGCTCCCAATGTCCTGCTACTGGAGCCAATTTCAAGCATTTGGCATGCTGAGGTGATGAAATCATCAGTGCAGGCAAAGTATTTGAATAATGTAGCGTAAAACTAAGCGTACGCTGCAAAAACACTGTTTGTTCTAGTTTCAAGTGCAACTATATTACTTCACTTGGAATAAGGCAAAACAAACTTACAAGTAACTTTTCAGAGTTGGACAGTGCTTGATCATTATTTACTTAAACGCGATCATCTTTTCATGCCATTAAGATGTTTTATTTTGTACATTTGGGGACAGCAGATGAAAGATAACAAGCATTTTGAACTGAGACAAAAAGTGTTGCTTTTGACAATAAAACTTGAGTGACATTATGATGTCAATAATATCAGCTGTGCCGAACTGCGGGCTTTGAGCACAGCAGAAGGACCACTTAGCTGGATTAGATGAGCTTATCTGAGTGACTCTCTTTTGGATGACTTCAGTCAACACACATGTGCTTGTACATGTTGACCAGCTTCAAAAGCAAATTCTTTTTTGTGTTTTGCAAACTACTGGCACAACAGTGGTTAGAACTTATAAGGTAACTCCATTTTTTTTTAAATTACTCATTCTTTAATTTAACCCATTCATCCGTTTAAGTGGATGAAGTCAGGTGGAACTGCAAAAGTAGTTTTTGGTCTTTGGCTAGAGGCAAATCCAAAAGCAAGAAAACACAAATTTCAAACATAGTCTGCCAAAAACTAAGCTGAAACACAGGTATTTTTCCGCCTGCTTCAACCAGATGAGACATCTCACTGTCTAGTATCAGAGCCCGCCATCACAAAGGGGCCAACTCGGTTTTGAATTTTCATTTTCCTTCAGCTGTGTTTTAAATTAATTTTCAGACAAGTAATTTGAGGATAAACATTCTGCTTTCCAGCCTATTCCATCTAATGGAGCATCATTTTTAGTGCCTCCTCACTTTGTTAAAAGCAGTGAATAAAATAATGTGAAGTGGACTGATTAAATGGGCCTCGGATTCAATTACACGGGCTGCGGAGGTTGCACCGAGAGCTAGTTACTGGGTAGCAGATACTATTGGAGTCTCGGAGTGAACATCATCAAAAGAACTGGCAATGTAGCTTAAGGGGGAGTCGTGAAGGAATAGCTTAAAAACAACCGTAATCGTGCTGTTAAATGATCAAATGTCTCATCTTGTAGAAAAAAAAAGAGCTAGATTGAGCGGTGTATTGACTTTACCACATGTGAAAACCCTTCACCTAAATTCAGAGGGATAACGTTTCAAAGGTTTACTACTCCAAGCATTTCCCACACTCAAAAGGAGAGTAATCAAGGACATCAAATGCAATGAGATTCTCTGATTGTCATTTTTGGACCAAAGACTTTGTCTCATGTATCAGAATAGGAATAATGCAGATCTTTGATGTAAATGTTCTGTTTTTTTCTATTTTGTTTTGTTTTGGTTTTTTTTTTTTCATTTTCTTTTGAGAAGTAAATGCTAAATATTAAACATATGACAGCACTATAAGGAACAAGCTGTCAATAATCATCCGATGTTGGCTGTGAGTCAACCTTAAATTATTAGAAAATGAAAAAGGGAAATTCAGCCTCAATTAGAACAACCTGAAGAAAGATGCCACAAAGTTTTTATACTTTGCGAAGCCATTTGCAACAGATCAGTCCACAGTTTTATCATGTCTTTCCCATCCAGATCATGCCAGATCAACTCTAAAGCTCTAGATTCCTTATGACTTACATGAAAGCCATTTTCTTTTGTCATTGTCAATTTTTGGAATTACTGAAACTTATAGTTGGACCCCAGGGAAACAGGACATCATAGAACAATAATTATATTTGCTAGCCACTCTAATCAACTTAAAAATAATATAAATGAAAAAGAAAAATGCTCTAGTTTTCGTAGGAATTTTTAGGGCAACCAAAAGACAAATGACCAAATCTTTAAGAATTTTAGATGGAAATGTAAACTTCCTGATCTTCCTCTAACTGTCACGGTACCACACGATGCCGTCTGACGTCTGTAGCCAAAACAGAGCCAGGAGGCATTAAAACTGTGTTTTTGTGCAAAAAGCATTCATTTGACACTGTTGCTAAAATTACTCCTGCATTGTATTCATTCCAAACAAAAATAATAATAATAAAAAAAAAAACCTCTCAACAATCTGCAGTCCATTCTCTTGCCTATCATATCCCACAATGCTGAGTGCTGAAATGATCGCAGCAGTCGGGGGGAATGAAAACACTAATCTGGTGTCAGCAGGATTCGCTTTCTTTTGTATCTGAAAAAAGCTTGAACACAAAGCAACATGAACTGCGGAAAAAGAAGCTGCAACTTAAATTACATTTAAATACAAGTGATATGCATGATGCCTTCCTGTTTTCTAGAAAAAATGCCATCCGTCTGTCAGGTAAATTCACATATTGGGAGATTTTTTTTTTTCTTTTTTCTTTTTTTTTAGCAAACCCAAAGGGTTTGCAACAGAAAACCTGCTCTGCCCAGCTTAAACCCTACATAATAAATCTATTTAACTACAGAAATCAGTCTGCAAACAGGATATTGGGTTCATGTGTACCATGTGGAAAATGGTTTGAAAAATTGCAGAGCATTTGAATGTGTGACACACACAAAGAGAGAGAGAGCTGAAGAAATAACTCAGAGGCAAACAGAATTGCATAGCTGCTAGCTCTGCTGCAGACTAAGGGTGGCTCTAAATTATATCTGTCAATGCTTAAAAGTTGTTGTCACAGAGGGAGTGAGAGGGTTGAGCTAGATATATGAGGTGCAGTAGATATATGGGTTTGGGCTAGTTATTGTGACCTCTCTGGTGATGTAGGCAACCAGCTGTGGTGCAGGAACATCATTAAGCAACCTTTTTGTCTTTTTAAACTTACATCAATTCATACAGGGCACCAAAATAACACATTAGTGCCACCCCCTCAGCCCCCCACCCCAAAAAAAAAAAAAATTGCAGAGTACCAAACTTTTATCACAGTTCTAGGTCTTCAGATCAGATTAAAATCTGTGCCAGATTCTGCTCCGATGTACAGCTCTGCAACGAGAGACGGCCGCGCGTCGCCCACAGTAGTCAGGAGAAACCGCTGCACCTCTCAGTCAGCGCTGCCAGAGAAAATACTATGCTGTAATTCCATCGTCCTTACTTTCTCTGCAGACTGTCAATTATCATATCCCAGAGAGGCCCGCTGGATATTTTGCTTTCAAAAAAATAATGTTTGCATTGTTATTCATTTGGCGGTAAATCTGTGCTGGTTGTTTTGGGGCCTGCCCATAGCAGTGCAGTGACTTCGCAAGGCAAGGCAGTCGCTGCCTCCATGCATTGCATGGCAGGCACCTATTGTTCTACATCCAATAGAATGTCTCTTTCTTTATTGGGGCCTGCCCATAGCAATGCATAGGGAGGGCAGTGACTATGTAATGCATGGAAGGTAAACAAAACCTTTTTTTATTCGCAAAGACAACTCCGGATGTCATCTGTGCCTGAGCCCAGCAATACAAAGATATAACTTTTAGATCAACTGCCAACCTAGATAATATTTTATTTAAAAAAAAAAACTATTTTAAACACATGGCTACAAAGAGACCTTTCAATATTTGGAACAATTTTACTCTCAAAAATGGAAAGTCTATCAAGACTCATTTATACGTCTTATTCCTTAGAAATTTCCAATAACGTAATTAAAAAAGTTAATCAAAATCATTACAGTACATTAGAAAAGATGATATAAAATCACTGGAAGAAGGATCACCTCAATGCACTTGATTTTGACTCTGTTAAACAGTTGCCTAAAACTTTGATGGTTAGAAAACTTTCTGAAACATTATGGGAGCTTTTGGTTTGGCCTCCCTGCTAAAATCTATTTGGACTTTGG
>NW_015116960.1:31463-32656 GCF_001443285.1 Poecilia latipinna | reverse complement strand
TAAAGTGCTTTATAAATAAAGTTGGTATGGTATGGTATAATAAGCAGCTTCAGGCGACTCTGCTGCTCTCTAGTGGCTGTATTGAGCTTCTTTCATTAAATTTAATCATTTTCTCTACAACCTGGGCCCAGCCAGTTCAGCCAGTAGATTATATAGCAGGCTCACTCAAGTCATTGTTGACTCATGGTTGCTAAAAACTTTACAAGACCGACTGATTTAAGTCACTTAGTGGGTTTAAAATATTGACTAAAATGTTGTGCAACGTGACTGGCTTCATTTTAACTCTTACATTTAACTTTATGACGCATTAAATTACAAGTGGATCGTCTTTATTGCCTCAAAGTGCATTCTGGGTAAAGCTTGTCACCAGCCGACTCCTCCTCCTCCTCGTGATTGGAGCTCCATGAAGCGGCAAAGTGAAATGGATGGAAAAAAGAGAGCAAAGAAAAGCCAAAAACTGGACGCATATTTTGTTCCCCGTCTTGGAGATGAAGCGGACCGAATCAGCAAAAGGAGCCGGACTAGTTACAGGTACGCTGATTTTATCAGCCCAGCCGCCGAGCTCACATCCCCTTTTCTCTCTGTCGGTGGTACAGCGGTGATGTCAGGGACTGAAGGCTGAGTTATAGTTGCGTTTTTAACAGTTCTGGTTGAGCACTGTGAGCCAAGATGGCAGCATGGCGGTTATAGGTAAGGTTTACATTGGAGCCGCCTGGCAGACCATCTTCCAGATCGTCCAGTTTGTGTGAACGGCGGCGCGTGCGATCCGCGCCGAGTTACAAACATCCAGAGGAGCACGAGGCGCTGCGACACACTGCGCATGCAGCGTGTGTAGTTTTTTTTTTACGGTGGAATTCTAGGAACCCCACAATGTAAAAAAACTTAGATTTTACGTAAAACGCCGGCAGCTGGGGTTTGCAAAATTCCACCATAAAAACAATTTACGGTATTGGGAACCCGGGTTGTTGGAATGGTTCCTTTTTGCTGCTTTCCCCCTCTTTTACCACTAGAGGGTGCCAAGAGGCTGTTTCCTCCCGAGGGTGTTGCCGTTGATTCCTGCACAGCTGCAAATAATCAGATCATCTGGAGGAGTATATGAGGACGGCACTGCCGACACTTCATATCCAGAGTGTTAGCCAGTATTTGGCACTTCAGCCCTCCATGCTTCTCACTATGATCTCCTGTTGTGGACT
>NW_015116960.1:22349-25712 GCF_001443285.1 Poecilia latipinna | reverse complement strand
AAGTAAGACCAGTCGGTTTTTCTGACACTGCCATCTTCAACGACCCCTGAACTCACGTCTCTTTTTTACCTCCCAGTGATCCAGATTGCAGACTTTCCCCAGAACTTGATTGTTGATCACTATTTTGTGTTTACAGTAACTTATTTAACTGATTTCTGTTCTCTGCCTGGTATTGTGCATGTGGGTTAAGAAATTAGACTCCATTATGACATACGGGTAAAATCAGTTTTTTGTTTGTTTGTTTTACGGTGGAATTTCGGCAACCCCAGCTGCCGGCGTTTTACCATAAAATCTACATTTTATTTTTTACAGTGCACACCACTTACAGGACCACTGTTAACGCTATAAAATGAAGGCTCTCTATCGTGGTGTCACCATGGAGGGATTTCTTTATTTGAAGGGGTTCATTTTTCAGAGGGATACACAGTGAGGGTATCGTGATTTTAGTAATTACATGTTTATAAGAGCGATTTTCTGTTGTCCTTCCATGGAAGCGGGCAGCTTTCAAACGGAAATGAAACACTTTTTAATATAAGTTTCTGCTTTGACATGATCACAGAACTGCCAAAACATCTGTACAAAAATCCTCAATAAAACATAAAATATTTGAAAATCAGAGAGCAAAGTGAATCACAGCAACGTCATCAGCCGGTGAGACGCTGAACTGATGCGGTGAAGCTACTAGTAGCAGGAGAGAAGCTACAAACACTGAACAGGAGAAGAAGAAGAAGAAGAGCTGCCATGGATACAGTTGCAGCCAGGCATGATTTCATGTTACACAATACAGTTTTACCAAGTTGCTCTAAGTCTAAACTGGTATTGTTGTGCATATAAGGTGTAAAGTTTACCTTCGACCAAACGCCCCCCAAAGGCATCCTAGCGCCCCCCTTTTGTAAAAATGTTCGCCAGCGCCCCCTGGGGGGCGGTACCACCCCTGTTGAGAACTGCTAATCTAAACTAAACCCCACACCAAAGAACCAGCTCAGGTTACAGCCCAAGTCTATAACTTCAGATTACAGCTCATAGACTGACAATATAGGCATTTCTGACTCCTTAGAGCAGGGGGGTCCAAAGTGGGTCCTGCATGTTTTAGTTCTCTCCCTGGTTTTACATACCTGCATCAAATGATGGCTCATTAGAGGCCTAAGCAGAAAACGGACTTGCTGAGAAGGTTGTTAGAACCACTAGGGAGAGAACTAAAACGTGCAGGATGCCGGGCCTCCACCCCTGCCTTAGAGTCTGCAGAGTATTTTAGTTGTTAACTCTTGTGTCCCTGATGTCTCTGGATACCACTGGGATAAAAGAAATCTATCTAGTTTGGTCAAAAGGTGTGGAAAAATGTGTATTACTTTTGGTTTAACGAGCTCTAATGATCTCTGTGTTGGTCAGAAAAACCTGATTTAAATGAAAACCAAGATGAGACCAAACATTATAGCCATGCCATGAGCCTAAACCAGACATACACCAGTCTCAAAAAACAGAATTTGTCCAAACGGGTTGTTCACTTCATGAGCTGATAACTACGACTCGGCTACCATTTAGGAAGGGCTATCATACCAAAATATTAGAGACATGTACCTTTTCAAAAAATATCGATAGACTTCGGCACCCTGAAATGGACAAATAAATGGTCTGGCCCATGGACTACAGAGTCTGAAGGCAGCAGATGTTGCTCAGCTGGACAAGCCCAGACCATGATGCCACCTCTACCAACCCAGAGCCTCAACAAACATGTCAGGGTGTGATGACCCTGACCCTTGACCCTGACCCCAAACCCTGATCCTCCATTACAGGAAACAGTCTGGTTTCTTTCTATCCCAGAGAATAACTGAATGTAAAATGTTTGCAATTTGAAAATCTCGATTTCTGCGTTCAGTGGGCGGAGCGGCACAGTCTGACAGGAAGAGGAAGATAAAGACTTCCTGGACGGTCAGACTGGGTTTATTTCTGATCTGTTTTCGGACGTTCTGCCATCCAGGAAGAAGCTCGGCTCGTTCCTGCAGGCGCGTGCCGCACAAATCCTTCCTCTGCGCACCGGAGCCCAGGAAGGAGGCCCAGCTCCTGACCCGGACCGTCCGGCCAACGGGCCAGAGGCGGGGTCACCCTGGATGGGTCACCGGTCCATCGCAGGACCCCGCTACTAATGTTAGCAACATTGGTGTAAGTTTTACACAGAAACATAAAAACGTTATCAACCTTTTTGAGAAGGAAAAAGCAGCTGGAAAGTGAGCGACGTTTCAATTCTTAAACAGTTTTTGAATTTGGAGGAGCGATTCCTCAGTTCAATAAGAACTTCTGTATTTGACCGTAAAACTCAGCCGATCCTGTTGACCCGACATGGTTCTGCTCAATAAAAGCCGTTTTATGGCCCACATGGCGGCGCAGGAATAAAGACTTTTAGACTTTTACAGCTTGGATTCTGAGCAGAACTTGTAAAAGGAGCAGAAGTTTTCAGGCATCACATCACGACCGCGGCTGCTGCTTCATCACTTCCACATGTGGTCCCGACTCGGCCTGGTGCTGATGGGGAGCGCGCCGGACCGGGTCAGGACCTGCTTCAAGGAGAGTTCTTGGTCTGGACCAGTTTCTGTTTATATCATTTCTCTGTCTTTTACGGTTCTACTGGAGAACCCAGCCACAATGTTTCCCATTGGTTGACACTCAGAGTAGATCCACAGCAAGCCCACTCCTGATTGGCTGAACAGTCTGCTGCAGACAGCTGACCCAATCAGAACCTTGGGAATCTGCTGACCCAGTGCAGGAGGGAGACCGGATGAAAGATTCTCAGTCATTTGTTCCTGAGCCCAGCAAGAAACCCAATTCAGCAGAACCAGAGAGGGAACCGCCAGACACGGACGGTTCTGACCCGAACAGCAGGAGCCAAAACCAGAGCTGGTACCACAGCAACACCTGAGGTCCAGATCCTGCTGGTTCTGGTCCAGACAGTAGATGGACCTCAGTACCATCCGTGTCTGACTCTCCAGTTCAGTTCTGGATGAAACTTTGAGCTGCAGTTTGATTGATCAGAGATTATCAGCATAACTGATTGATCAGAGATTATCAGCATAACTGATTGATCAGAGATTATCAGCATAACTGATTGATCAGAGATTATCAGCATAACTGATTGTATCTTATTATTGATACCAAAGGAAAAGTGGAAACATGAAACAGAAACTGAAAACAGCTGAAGGGAAACTGGATGTTTATCAGGACAGGTGGAGTTAGAGAGCAGAGAGAGGCAAAGTTAGAAAATACAGTAAACAGCAACACACACACACACACACACACACACCCACACACATATACACACACACATACACACACACACACACATATACACACACATATACACACACACAC
>NW_015116960.1:13973-18084 GCF_001443285.1 Poecilia latipinna | reverse complement strand
GCCTGAGCTAGCTAGTAGCATGCTCCCCGCATGCTAGTAGCCTGAGCTAGCTAGCAGCCTGCTCCCTGCAGCGCGTGCTGAGGAGCTTCATGTGAACGCGCTGCAGGACAGCAGCACGTTGACTGGAGCAGCCAGAGCCACGTGTCTCCAGCCGCCGTAGCGTAGCGTGGTTCTGAAACACACTGGCCCGGCTCTGCTGTCCACTCTGGGTTTATCCCTTCTTAAGGTGGCGCTTTAGGTCAACCTGTGTTTTAGAAAATTCCTGATCAATCCTGCTAAAGCTGCCAGCTATCTTTAACAGCTACTACAGTAAATCTGCTTAGCATGCAGCAGGAACATTACGTTTGGAACAGTGACCACGAGGAGCGCTTTACTCCAAAACAACAGCAGCAGCAAGGCGCCAGCAGCCAGCTGGCCTCTGATGCCCGCTCTGCTCCGTCCGTTCGTTTCACAGCAGATTATCCCAAACAGAGACGAGTCACAGAACAACAAGGACATTCAGGACGCTTCCTGCCACAGTCCACAGCCCGTCCTCCAGGTCCTGCATGTCTTCACCTGGTCCAACTCACCTGGACCAGGTGAAGCATCATCAGCTGCTGAGGAAACGCATCTGGAAGAGAGGACTGGAGCTGGACTCTGTGGTTCATAGCATGATGAACTAAAATTACAGTTTAAATGTAAGAATGGTCCTAGCCTGGAGTGAGGAGGTCTGAGGATCTGGAGGACGAAACAAGTTACAGGAAGAAGACGTGAGCCGGGAACAAGCAAATAACCTGACCTGGACTCTCACGTTAGCGAAACTACAGAGGGAGCCAAAGAGCTGCTGCAGCTGCTGCTGCAGCTACTGCAGCTGCTGCTAGCCATTTATTTTTCTCCTGCGTCTCTTAAAGGAGCCTCCAGGTTTTAAATCCTCCATCCACATTTCAGGTGGAGGGTTAGCTGCTGGAGACGGTGACCTGTCTGTCTAAACGTGCAGCCCCTCCACATTTCTTCTTCTGTGGTAATTGTTCTAAGAGTCCTCCTGCACTAAACTAGTAATACATTTATTGGCTTAAAGCAGAGAAACGGCAAGAAGGACGGAAACCTTTTCACCTGCCAGGGTGTCCCAGATGGATTGCTTTCTTTCTCTTTCACAGCAGATCCAGCTAAACGTCACCAACTCTAATGAATCGGCTCCGATTCCACCAGCAGAGAAAAACAGAAACACTGCAGCTAGAAGCTGAATGTTATCTGTCCGCTACAACCAGAGCAATGAGAAGACCAAAGACAAACTGAGAATCAGCTGGATAACAAACTGAGTTCTAAGTTCAGAGTGTAATGTTCATAACTCAGCATGAATGAGTCAGATAATAATTCAGTTTTACTGAAGCCATGATTTCTCTGCTCCTCTTGATGCAGACCACTTCCTGCAAAACGGAACCAACGATTCCTGAATAAATACTGAAGCCGACCTCGGACAAGGTGAAGTCAGGAAGATGGCAGCTGTTCCTGAAGCAAGGTGAGCAGATTAGCTCCTCAGACAGGTCATGACCTTTCTATCCACAGCATCACGGCAGCAGCGCGGCGGCAGAGTAAACACCGCCGCTCCAGGAAAACCCATTCCACCTTGGGACAGGAAGTACTGTCATGGACGCCGATTAGCTATTGAGTAACGCTGCACTTCCTGCCATCATGGAGGAAAGTGACTCTAAGACGACTTTAAGGACGGTCCAAAAACAGGGACACCTTTAACACCAGCCGTACTGAGCGTCCTCTAAAGCCCCATCAAGTCATTAGCGCTAAATGAGATGATGGTGAGGAAGAGGAGGAAGAGGAGACTCTGTTAAGTCTCAGTGATTACAATGTCAGTGATGGATAACATGCATCGTTCCAAGGATCTCGACATGGAAAACGCAGTTATGCAAAAAGGAAATGCACATATAGGCGCCGTCGCGTCTGGGCGTTGTGTCTGGGCGCCAAAATGTTGGCAGAAAAACTTTTTCTTAGTCGGGATTTTCTGAATGAAATGATGTGAATAACAGAGGCACTCTGTCAGTGGATGAAGAGGAAGCAGGTAAAGATTCAGGTTGGCTTAAGTTACTAGGAAAACAAATATATTTACTATTTAACATTCAGTTAGCATAGCTAGCTTGTCAGTTAGCATGACCGTCTCTGCATATTTCCTGTTCTATGTCATCAAATTTAATTGAAACATTGAGAAAGAAGCCTGGTCTCTGCATGTTTCAGGGTCATGTGACCATCCAGGACGTCTTCCTGCCTCCGGCAGACATCCAGTCATCAGCTCACCCTCCTCCGTCAGAGTCACATGTGAAATAATGAGGCTTAACCCTCTGCATGTTGTTTACTGCTGCTAACAGTTAAATGAGGCGCACACGGCCTGCCATTGTCCCGCTTCCTGTTTACGGAGGACATGCGATGTCCTGACAGCGTTTCAAACACATTGTGTCCATGCTGGAGGTCTCCGTGTCACGCCATCCTCTAATGAGAGGACGACTGCAGCAGCAGCACCTCCACCGCCACAAAGACCGCATTCTGCAGGTCGTTGACTTTCCACGGTGACCGTTTGCTGACCGATGGCAGCGCTCACATGTTGGGCTGAATTATCTCCGAGTCCCGTTGCAGAAAACAGGTCAGAATGTTCGGCTTCTCTTCATGGGAGATGGACCCGTTTGTTCTGAGCTGCTGGTCCGTTTCAGGACTGCGTGTTGACCACCAACAGCTTCTGATTGTTTCATAATGAAAACAAATACAGGAGGATTTGAGGTCAGACCAGGAAACCTTTGATCAACCTGAAAAAACAAACTCTGACCTTAAAGCACATGACAGCTGATGATGCTCCAAAGATCAAGGCTTTCTCTGCAGCAGGGGGCGCCAGCTTGGGGCAGCCTGGCCCAGCTGAGGCTACTATGCAGTAGCTCAACACCATCAGAGGGGAATGACTGAAGCTGTATTGTCCTCTGGACTTGATGAAGCTCTATAACCGTCCAATCAGCTTTTAACATTTAGCATTATGTCTGGTAGGACGGGTGGGTGGGTCCTCCTGCTGACCTTCCCCGGTCCCAGCAGAGCCCCTCAGCGAGCCTCTGGACCTGCCTGACCCCAGAGGAGCCGCGGCGTCTTCCAGCCAGATGTGCAGCTAAAGACTGAGGAACAAGCTGCCTCTTCACACTTATTAGCCTTTTAGCCGCATTGCTTTAATCTGCTTTATTTCCTTAATTTTATTGCTTTGTGTTCTTTCCTGCTAGATTTTGATGACCTTGTAAAGCGCCGTGGTTAACGTTGTGGTTTTGAAATGTGTCCTTTGTTCCAGAGCCGTTTGGTTCAGCTGAGAGAAATCTGCAGCAGATGAAGGACATCTGGAAAACTTCGGTTCCTTTGGGTTCACATGGCTGCGGCTCTCTGGACTGAAACTGGATTATTCTCCAGGCGGCATCTTTCAGCCAGCAACCAGTTTTCCTCCCTGGATACTGATGGAGTCCACATGGCTTGGAGATGACCTTTGACCTCAGTTGTCCTAAAACTCACCTGGACAAAATGGAAACTGCTGCTGGCGTCTGCCAGGCCGCCGACCTGATGATGTCATGAAGCGGTCCGGCTCATTTTCCAGTAAACACCACCAGCTGCCCCCGGCTCTGGGTTTTCCCAGAATCCTGCTGGTTCTGGTCAGCCTGTGTGACCCACTGACCTCAATCTGCAGCTCCTTTGTTCTCTGGAGCCACTTTGTTCTGGTGCTCTGCAGGTGGTCACATGACCCCGCCCGCTCCGGTTCCGGTCAGATCCGTTTCATCACTGCAGCTTGTGAAGGCAGAGGACAAGGAGGGAGCCACGGCCATGAGCCGGTTCTGATCCAGACCCATCAGAACCTCTGTAGAACCTCCATCCAGCCCAGAGGGAAGCCTGTTCTCCTCACAGAGGCCCAGCATGGAGGTGGTAGAGGTGGCATCATGCTATGGGCTGGGATCCTCTCCGCTTCTCTGATGATCCAGAAAAGTCCAGCAGGGATTTTAGAGCCTCTGGATTCAGGATCAGGTGCAAACGCACAACGAACGCACAGCGAACGCACAGCAAACGCACAGCAAACGCACAGCAAACGCACAGCAAACGCACAGCA
>NW_015116960.1:6885-7810 GCF_001443285.1 Poecilia latipinna | reverse complement strand
AACGCACAACGAACGAACGCACAACGAACGCACAACGAACGAACGCACAACGAACGCATGAACGATGCAAACGAACTGGAAAACTCAAAGCTAATTAAAAACAGGAAAAGAATCAGATTTGCAGGAACAGCCGCTCATGACAGAGTGGAACAGAAGATCAGCCGAAGCTTCACTCCATTTTGGATCAGAACCACTTGGCCCGGCCATCGTGCTTCGTCTGGACAATAAAGAACACCAGCTGCTGGACTCACCTGTCCCCAATGATGGACACAGCCCTGCACCGTTGGACACCGTTGGACGGGTTTGCAGGACGAGCCTGAAGTCTTTCTGTGTCGGTTCAGTGTCAGGAGGAGGAACGGATCCATCCTGCTGGTTTCTGGAGCCAGAAGCTTTAAATAAGCAGCATTTCTCTATAGATTACATATAAATCTAAATATGAAGGCGAAATCACTGCTGCACATGGAGAATCTGTCATTTGAGGATTTACAACCGTTTTAATCTTTCCCAAATGTTTCAGCTAAAGAAACAATTTTATAGCAAACCATGAAAACCAACAGGAAATCCTCGCTTGACTTTGGCAGATTATGTAACCAACTGAGCTGAATCCTGATGAAACATTATTATTATATTATCAGCTGATGCTAAAGTGCTAGCGGTTTTAGCATCAGCTGAGCCCCTTTGATCCTTGATGCCCCTGCAGCCTTTTGGGTTTTTTTTAAATCTGTGCATCAGGAGCTGCTTTTGCCCCTCAACAATAATATTTAGCTAAATATAATAACTTAGCTATATAAACTGCAACTGTAGATCTAGAGGAGCTGACATAGAAAACTGATGTAGAGTTAACTCTCTGAGCTGTTTGGTCTATAAATCAGTCTGCAGCCAGGTTGTCAGAGGTTAAACTGAAGTAGTAGGACTTATTTAATAA
>NW_015116960.1:0-863 GCF_001443285.1 Poecilia latipinna | reverse complement strand
ATCTGAAGTTTTAGTGTATTAATACAGCTTATGTAATGAAATAAAAATAACTTACTGTTAGTATTATTTTCACTCTTTGCTCTCTATAGCGGAGTTGACATATCTAACTGTAATAAATGTAAAAAATTAGCTAATGTTTGATAATGACTGACTTATCAAAGTTTATTGTCTTTACAATAAAATATAAAAAATGAAAGGGAATTAAATGTTTTTCTTCATGTTTTGACATGTTTTAAATACATTAAATTATGGAATCATGTAAATATGTTCTTTAATAAAACAGTAAAAGTGTGTGTCTGCTCATCAATGTCAATATAAAAACTACTTATTAGAATATTTTCCAGGGGCGTCATATTGGGGGTGAAGGGCCCCAAGGGCCTCTGACTGACAGGGGGCCCTCCATAAATTTTTTTTTTTGTTCACAAAAATTTAAAAAATGGGGCCCTGTCAATTACAAAATTAATTATATTGTGTTTTCTAAGATTGCTTTTAGCCGTAAAAATGAAATGTTAGCCCTCCCAGACCACAAACACACATCCATATTTACTCTGAGCCCCCCTGGATCTGCATGAAATGGATCGTTCCTGCTTGACGGTGACGGTGTTCAGCAGCAGACAGTACAAGACAAGAATGACTGGCAGTTACTATGCTGTCTAGAAAAATGATAAAATCAGGTTTTCAAAAAATAGAGACAGAGAGAGAAAAAGGTAAAAGTGTTAATTTATAACCCAGTTTTTCACCTCCAAGAGGCGAGTAGACTGTGTGAGATTCAGTAGCATAGTTAGCTTAGCTACAGATTACTGTTTACCTCCTTTTCACTAGCATTTAATGAATTAAGGAAAAAAATTACCAACATATTCATA
>NW_015116959.1:24268-25729 GCF_001443285.1 Poecilia latipinna | reverse complement strand
CTCTGCATTATCCCACCAGAATCTCATTGGTGAGAGTCAGATACTGTGTTTGTCTGTGTTGGTTTTGTGCTTCTTCCTGCAGCCTTCTCAATTCAAAGGATGAACTGATTCAGCCTGGCAGGTATAAGTCCTGCACTGGGGAATGTAAATTTATCATAAGCTACATTGTAGGAACATTTGACCTGATTATTAATTTCATACTTCCAGTAACAACCATCATAGTTCTGTATATGAGAGTATTTGTGGTGGCTGTGTCTCAGGCTCGTGCCATGCGCTCTCACATTACAGTCGCCACGTTTCATTCAGTGACATCAGGAACAAAGAAATCAGAGTTAAAAGCAGCCAGGACTCTTGGGGTTCTAGTTGTTGTATATCTAATGTGTTACTGTCCATATTACTGTTACTCTTTAGTTGATGTTAATCTAACCAGTACTTCATATGCATCGTTCTTTTTCTACCTCTTCTATTCCAACTCTTGTCTGAACCCTCTGATCTACGCCCTGTTCTACCCCTGGTTCAGAAAAGCTGTTAAAATCATTGTTACTCTACAGATACTGCAGCCTGGCTCACGTGAGGCCAAGCTGCTGTGAACACACTGCTGACTGACAAACAACAGAGATTCATTACTATTAATATCTTTTGAATTAGTCGTCTGAAAAGCATAAATTCACTGGGGGGTTTTTGTAAACTAATAAATAAAATGTTTGCTGGTTGAGGGGAGTTGGGGACAAAGGAAATTAGTTGCGCATAAAATACCACCTTCTTTTCTCTGCTTTAAGATGTTAAACGTTTGAATATTCAAAGTTCCTTCAACTGTTGCACATTGACACATTAACCTTCTATTTGCTATGTTGTATCTGTAGCATAAACCCATTTAACATGTCAAGTCTCACTTTATGCCACATCTGATCCTCCATAGCTATTTCTGTGGCCCTCAAGACTCTCGAGGGCCACAGAAATAAAACTTTAGCAGTTACATAAATATGATTTTATCAGTCAAGTCAAATTAGTTTTTATTTGCCCGGTGCCAAATTACATCAATGTGAGATGTTAAATATTTAGTTTTAGGAAGTACTCAAGCTATAATATCTTAAGAGTTTAATAGGTATTTTCATTAATACGTTTTTTCACAAATGGCCCTTTAATGATCTTGATTTTCATTTTGACGTTAAACAGACTTTACACAGTCTGCTCTGGCTGGATAATATCTGGCTCTGTTCAGAACAGTGCTGAAGGAGGAAGACCTAGTTAAAGTTTGTGGAGAAGGAGCTTTGGAAGAAGCTGCCTCTGGTTTGAGGTCGATGTGACGTTACAGTGGTTCCATCATCACCTTATTCTACAGCATTTAACTGATATAGGCTTTAAAAACAATTTTTCTACTGATGGGTTTGTTTCTTTTATCAGACTCGTTTGACAGTATTTCAAAGTTGTGAGCCGGAGGTAGAAAGGGGCCAACTGTGT
>NW_015116959.1:14596-18787 GCF_001443285.1 Poecilia latipinna | reverse complement strand
GGACGTCAGAGCTCTGCGCAACGCAAATAATATTCCGGCTGGAACACGGTGCGCTAAATAACACATAAATTCACAAAGCTTCGAGGCAGATACATTTTCCTCGAGGAATTTTATTAATCGAGATACGCAATTCATTCGAGCAATCGTTTCAGCCATGGCTTCAATGAGACTTAAAGACTAAAACAGCTTTTTTGTGTGGTTTAATTTAACTGGTGAAAGATTTATGATTTTCTTTTTCTGAAAGTAGTCAAGAAAGAGCCAAGTGAGAATAGCAGAAACAAAACAAAGAGTTCATGGATGTAAAAAAAAAAAAAAGTCATTAGAGAAAAGGCAGAAGAAGCAGAAACTCCCCAGAGACTAAAGCACCAGGGAGGAGGGAGGACAGAAACAAACATCTGCTGCAGGACAGGATCAGACCAGAGAGCTGCAGCCGTCTGAGGATGGAGATCCCAGACAGAACTGATCTCTGTTTCCCAAATCTCCTCAACAGCTCCTGCAGGAAGCCCACACTCCACTGGGCTGAAGCCGTTCTGCTGAACTCTGTGCTGCTCTTCATCTCACTGATCACTGTAGTGCTCAACCTCCTCATCATCATCTCAGTCTCACACTTCAGGCAAACATCAAACTACAGTTTAAATTTTAGAAATGTGAAGCAATGTGTTTAAATAATCTGACAAGAAATAATTAAAATTCAGATATTTTTTCTTTAATTAATGCATAATTACTATTTTGTCTCCCTCCAGGCAGCTCCACACTCCTACAAACATCCTCCTCCTCTCTCTGGGTGTTTCAGACTTTTTTGTTGGTCTCCTGCTGATGCCTCTTGAAGTCTGTAAATTTACATTCTGCTGGTTTCTTGGAGATGCCATGTGTGTTTTGTTTTGTTATTTGATTAATACCATCCTTAGCGCTTCAATCTGGAACATTGTCCTGATATCAGTCGACCGATATGTAGCCATTTGTTACCCTCTGCATTATCCCACCAGAATCTCATTGGTGAGAGTCAGATACTGTGTTTGTCTGTGTTGGTTCTGTGCTTCTTCCTGCAGCTTTTTCTATCCAAAGGATGAACTGATTCAGCCTGGCAGGTATAAGTCCTGCACTGGGGAATGTAAATTTATCATAAGCTACATTGTAGGAACATTTGACCTGATTATTAATTTCATACTTCCAGTAACAACCATCATAGTTCTGTACATGAGAGTATTTGTGGTGGCTGTGTCTCAGGCTCGTGCCATGCGCTCTCACATTACAGTCGTCACGTTTCATTCAGTGAAACCAGGAACAAAGAAATCAGAGTTAAAAGCAGCCAGGACTCTTGGGGTTCTAGTTGTTGTATATCTAATGTGTTACTGTCCATATTACTGTTACTCTTTAGTTGATGTTAATCTACCTAATACCTCATATGCATCGTTCTTTTTCTACCTCTTCTATTTTAACTCTTGTCTGAACCCTCTGATCTACGCCCTGTTCTACCCCTGGTTCAGAAAAGCTGTTAAAATCATTGTTACTTTACAGATACTGCAGCCTGGCTCACGTGAGGCCAAGCTGCTGTGAACACACTGCTGACTGACTGACATCNCTGATTCAGCCTGGCAGGTATAAGTCCTGCACTGGGGAATGTAAATTTATCATAAGCTACATTCTAGGAACATTTGATCTAATTCTTAATTTCATACTTCCAGTAACAACCATCATAGTTCTGTATATGAGAGTATTTGTGGTGGCTGTGTCTCAGGCTCGTGCCATGCGCTCTCACATTACAGTCGCCACGTTTCATTCAGTGACATCAGGAACAAAGAAATCAGAGTTAAAAGCAGCCAGGACTCTTGGGGTTCTAGTTGTTGTATATCTAATGTGTTACTGTCCATATTACTGTTACTCTTTAGTTGGGATTAGTTTAAGTAGTTCCCCTTATTCATTTTCTTTGTTTATCCTCGGTTATGTTAACTCCTGTTTAAACCCTCTGATCTACGCCCTGTTCTACCCCTGGTTCAGAAAAGCTGTTAAAATCATTGTTACTCTACAGATACTGCAGCCTGGCTCACGTGAGGCCAAGCTGCTGTGAACACACTGCTGACTGACTGAAATCTGAGAGATTCATTATTTTGATCTTTTGAATTAGTTGTCTGAAAAACATAAATTCACAGATTTTTTTGTTTTTTTTTGTAAATTAATAAATAAAATGTTTTCTGGTTGAGGGGAGTTGGGGACAAAAGAAATTAGTTGTGCATAAAATATTTTTCTCTGCTTTAAGATATTATCGCTTTTGAATATTCAAACAAAGATCTTTTAACTTTTGCACATTGATCTTCTATTTGCTATGTTGTATCTGTAATATGAACCCATTTAACATGACAAGTCTCACTTTTTTAAAGATTTTTTTTGTTCTAGTGGCCTTTATTTGATAGTTAATTGACAGGAAAGTCAATGAGAGATGGGGAAGACATGCAGCAAAGGTCACCAAGGTTGGGAATCAAACCTGCGACAGCTGCGTCAAGATCTAAGGCCTCCATATGCGGGTTGTGCTTAACCCCTGCACCACCACAGCACACCCAAAGTCTCACTTTATGCCACATCTGATCCTCCATAGCTATTTCTGTGGCCCTTGACACTGAAGTGCCACAGCCTTTATCACTTTATTCTACAGCATTTAACTGATATAGGCTTTAAAAAAGTTATTTTTCTACTGATGAGTTTGTTTCTTTTATCACTATAAATTAAGTACATTTAGGAGACGTTAAGAGACAAAGGAAAATTTGACAGTATTTCAAAGTTGTGAGCCGGAGATAGAAAGGGGCCAACTGTGTCAGGCCTACACTGATGTTATTGCTGTATTTTATCACTCTGTAACTGTTGGATAAAATGTAGTTTTTACCGTATTTTTTCAGATTAGACACAGTTAAGAAAATAAAGCCACAATATAATATATTCCCAATGCAATGTTTCTAGTCCCACTGATTTCTTTCACTGCTCATGTTTAACTTAAATAAAGCTGAACAAGACTTTAACAGCTGCTTCCAATCTAACACAGATAAAAGTTTTAACATAATCACAAGGAATGAGGGAAACAAGAAGGATAAGAGCCTTTATATCAATAGTCATATGTTGGATTTTTTTTGACACTTCACACAATGAAACATGAATTATGCTGTGTTTTACACCTGGTTCAGAGCATCACCTGAATCTACTTTTTCATTACTTATTTTAAGTTGTTCTATGGGAGATGACTTAAATGTATTGATTGATGCTGAGTCCTTGGTCTTTGAGAGTTTCATTAAATCTTGTTAAAATCAGGAGAGCGCTGTCATATCAGCCATGTTTCTCAGAGTTGTGGCTTATTGCTGGCAGGCACAACATTTCTACAGTGTTTTGAAACCACAAATCCTTTCCCACTTTTTAACATGACTTTCTAATGCAATGACAGGAGAGGGCCGGTACTCTGCTACCCCAATGACACAGTGTCTGATGTAAGAGAGAAAATACTGTCTAACCGCTGATCAGCCTGAAGTTGAAGTCTAATTGTACATGTGGGAGCTAATGATCTGGCCAAGCCAAAATCTGAAATTCTGAAAAATGACTTTCCTCGTCTTCTGAGCACAAATGGGAAACTGAAAATGAAGAAGTTTATCGGTGGACCAATACCAACAGCTTGATGTGGAAATGAAAGATACAGCAGACTGCTCATGGTCAACGAATAGCTTATAAAAACATGCCCTGCCAACTCAGTGACCTTCACTGTCAACCACAGGATCTTCTGAGAGCGTTAGCATCTCTTTGGACAAGGCGGACGCTAGCTTAATAAATATGAGGGAAAGCTATTCACTGCAAACTATTTTCATTTTAGCAACAAGAACAGGAATGAGCTCACTGCTTCAGAAGAACAGGCTCAAGGACGTCTGACTAGGATGCAACCCACCGCATCCTATTTCAAAACAATAGTGTTTGGGTATACTATTCTCCATCTCCATTTCATCTTATAAAACATGAAATGGCTCGAATGTGGAGCACTGGGCCAGCTCTACACCCTCAGCATGGTCCTGCAGACTAAATGGGACTTCGCCCAAGTAATCTACATGTGCTTTGTGTACCTGGGGGGCAGTATGAAATATCATGTCTTTTAAAACAGGCTGTCAGGTCACTGTATGACCGATGTCAGAGCTTGGTGCACATTGCCTCCAGTAAGTCTGG
>NW_015116959.1:3955-10541 GCF_001443285.1 Poecilia latipinna | reverse complement strand
CCTTAAGGGTGTCCTTCTATTGTTGGCATTTAAGACAAACCACATAGAGAATCTGGCTGACTTTATGTGTCAAAGCAGTTCTGCTCTTCAGAAATAATGTCTCAAAATGGAGTCCTACTTGCACAATTGACTTCTTTAAGTCAGGACTACATCCAGTATCAAAGTAAGCAGACATGGGGCGTCGTGTGGTGCTCTGTATACGGTGGCTACAGACATTGACACATCCGTCCCGACTTCGAGGAACGTCCTCAGTTTGTTCATTGCATGTCTTTCCCACTTTCTCTCTTCCTGTTAGCTTACTTTCAATTACAGGCCAGTAGTGCCAAAAAATCTTTCAAAAAGAAAAAGAAAAATAGACAGACCTAGTTGCAGAAATACTAACCTGTGTTTGTTTGACCTTTTGGATTGTTTGTGTGTTGCTGCATGGGTGTGTGTGGGTGTATGTTGGCGAGCTTGCCATTGTTAGAGCGGTGACAATGGTTCTGGGCCTGCAGCACTGAAGAATAGCAAAAGACAGGAGGTCTGTCTGCAGCAGCACCTGACAGGCAGACAGACGGACAGACACAGTACCTAGCCTGCAGACAGTCCTCGACACGGCCGTAGCAGGTTCGATTCCAGTCCGGTGACTGTCTTTCCAACTTAATTTAATGAATTAAGTTGGATAAACTATTTTCTTTTTTCAGCGTACAATATCTTTGAAAAGCTAAAATAACATGTAAAAACATACACTTAAAATTATTTAAATTCAAGTTGTATTTGAAGTACGATGTGAGTGACAATGTCATTTTGGATCATTTGAGTTTTTTAGTTTGAAACAACTTAAAAGTTTGAGTTGACTTTCTGTAGAATTTAGTCAAAGACATTTGAATTATTTATTAGACAAAAATAAATGATTTAAGTAAGACTGACTTCAATTTGTCATGCTGAACACATTTAATGAAATAAGTTAGTAAATTGAGTTGGTCAATTTAACTCAACATTGAACTCAATTGTTTCAAGTTAAAATAAAAAGTTCCTTTAAGCTACTTTAAGTTAGTTAGATTTGTAACGCCTAAGTTAATTGAACACAAAAAAGTAAGCTGTCTTCACTAAACCTAAATAATTAAGTGAGATTAATGTAAATAACTCCATAAAATGAACTACGGCCAGAAACTCTTTTTAACGAAGCTAAGAACGGTGGTAAACAGCATAATGGAAAGGCGTTGCTGTGATGGAGCTTCTTAAAGAGACAGAGATCAATCTCAAGCCTCCAAACTGTGACATAAATTTCTCTTCACTTAAGTTTGATATTTTCAGCATTTTGAAACAACACAGGGTACGATGGTGAGTTTAACAGCTTAAACAACAATCTGTGAATGACTTTCTGATGGCAATCACAGAAAACAGGAGATGTGTGAAAATAATGAATGTTTGATTAACTTTTGTCAGGATTTTTTCTTTTTCTTATGGGGGAAACAAAAAAGGCAAACCAATCATATACATGAAATGCATCTGCAAAGTGGAGGAGGAGAAAGTAGAAACTCCCCAGAGACTAAAGCACCAGAGAGGAGGGAGGACAGAAACAAACATCTGCTGCAGGACAGGATCAGACCAGAGAGCTGCAGCCGTCTGAGGATGGAGATCCCAGACAGAACTGATCTCTGTTTCCCACATCTCCTCAACAGCTCCTGCAGGAAGCCCACACTCCACTGGGCTGAAGCCGTTCTGCTGAACTCTGTGCTGCTCTTCATCTCACTGATCACTGTAGTGCTCAACCTCCTCATCATCATCTCAGTCTCACACTTCAGGCAAACATCGACCTACAGTTTAAATTTTAGAAATGCTAAGCCATATTTATATGATAATTGAATGTATAATTACTATTTTGTCTCCCTCCAGGCAGCTCCACACTCCTACAAACATCCTCCTCCTCTCTCTGGGTGTTTCAGACTTTTTTGTTGGTCTCCTGCTGATGCCTTTTGAAATCTACAGATTTACATTCTGCTGGTTTCTTGGAGATGCCATGTGTGTTTTGTTTAGTTTTTTCATCTGTACCATTTTCTATGCTTCAATTTGGAACATAGCTTTGATATCAGTCGACCGATATGTAGCCATTTGTTACCCTCTGCATTATCCCACCAGAATTTCGTTGACGAGAGTCAGATACTGTGTTTGTCTGTGTTGGTTCTGTGCTTCTTCCTGCAGCTTTTTCTATGCAAAGGATGAACTGATTCAGCCTGGAAGGATAAATACCTGCGTTGGAGAATGTATACATTACATAAGTTATGCTGCAGGAACATTTGATCTAATTCTTAATTTCATACTTCCAGTAACAACCATCATAGTTCTGTATATGAGAGAATTTGTGGAGGCTGTGTCTCAGGCTCGTGCCATGCGCTCTCACATTACAGTCGCCACGTTTCATTCAGTGAAACCAGGAACAAAGTAATCAGAGTTAAAAGCAGCCAGGACTCTTGGGGTTCTAGTTGTTGTATATCTAATGTGTTACTGTCCATATTACTGTTACTCGTTAATTGATGTTAATCTAACCAGTACTTCATATGCATCGTTCTTTTTCTACCTCTTCTATTCCAACTCTTGTCTGAACCCTCTGATCTACGCCCTGTTCTACCCCTGGTTCAGAAAAGCTGTTAAAATCATTGTTACTTTACAGATACTGCAGCCTGGCTCACGTGAGGCCAAGCTGCTGTGAACACACTGCTGACTGACTGACATCTGAACAAGAAAGATTCATTATTGAATGTTTATTATTAGTCGTCTGCAAAGTTAACCCTTTTATTGTCTTGCGAGTCAAAACTGACCTGTTTACCTGTAGAAAAAAATACCCTAAACAATCTTTTTCTAGCTTGAAATTTAATAATTTTTCCTAATTTGACCCCATCATTAGAAAAAGTAGTACTTTGTTTTTGTTTATATTTCCTTGAGGGCTGTGCACCTCTGGGGTACAAGGATTGTCTTATGGGTCATTTTTGACCCGTGCATTATAAAAGCATTTAAGCACCAGAAAAAAACATTTCAAAGGCCATACACAAAGTCTCTCTAAGACATACACACACCACACATATCAAAGAAACTGGATTGATGTTTGACTTGAACTTGCATCTGACCTGCACCTGGCCTCTCAATCTGCAGCTAACCTCCCACATCACACAAGTTCCCAAACACAACAGAAAATAATCTCAGACATAATAAAAACAAATTGGACATAGAGGATATGAAGATATGCTGAATCTGAGTGCCACTAGTTGGCTCCTTGCTGAAGCCATGAGTAGACGTTTCACTGTTCAACAGGACCTACGTTTGCACATACTGCCCTACATGGGATCTCCAGCATAAGGTGTTGAACAAATTCTTGTGCTGACGATGTTAAACGTAGGAGCGTCTTCATACGGTGAAGAACATCTTCAAGTTATAAGTTCAATACCTTATGTTGAGCAGAAGATGTTCTTCAGCTTGTGTAGAACATCTCATATAATTATGAGACACAACACAACAGCTGGTGTTAAGTTGTTCACAAAATGAAGCTACATTTTGTTTTGTTGTGTTATGAGAGGTATTTTTATAATTCACTTCCTAAAAAACATATAAAGGAATGAACCGTTGACTAAAAAGTTCAAATTTTTCGACTTTTTGTTCCCTTTCAGTATATCCAATTCAGAAGTAGTGACTTCACATTTATATAATTGCAATAGTAAGCATTTACTATGTGAAAGAAAACTGCTACAACGCATGGTTTGTGTTAAAAAGAAAATAAGATCGTCTTTTTGTATTGTATAATAAAAATACACGATAAAAAGATTAATTAAATTGAGTTGAACTGATAAATAACAGACTGTTTCATCATGCCAAATAGATGTTGGATTTAAAATTCAATTAATTTGCTTTATTGTGGGGCTTTTGTTAGGGCGGGTCATTTTTAGCACATAGGACAAGGGGAGTAAACAGAATATTAGGATGGCACCAGAGTTAAATGAACTGCTTTGTATTTATAAATGAATAAACAAAAAGGTAGATGTTGCTTAGGGGAGTTGAGAACAAAAATAAATTAACTCTGTATGAAATACTATCTTTGATCTTTCATCTGCTTTAATATTATTTTAAATATTCAAAAAATTTATTTTTAAACTGTTCACAGCTCTATCATACATCTGATTATACATTTATTATTTTGTATCTGTGTTTTGACTTTGAGGTAGATATTAACTTTTAAAGTCATCTTAAGCTACATCATTTAACTAACACACATTAAAACATCAAGGTTTTGTTAAGTGAATGTTAATGAGAAACTTCAATTTGTTGTTTTTCATCAGAGTCACATATTTTTATTAAATTAATTCACAAAGTCTATAAGGGGGAACAAACTGCAGGCGACTTCTGCGACATTATTTTAAAGTTGTGAGCAGTAGTTTTGTGTCTACTGATAGTTTTGGGTGGATGCTCTTATTACTCTATGGCTTACTTCATGAACCACTGATGTATGTGCAAAGTTTGGTGACTTTTAGGATATATTTAGGGCTTTGAATAGACATTTTTTTTCTTTTTTTGTTGAAATTAACGCCATTCCTGCACACCTTCTTCATCACTGTAACAAACTCTGAGAACATTAAGTTGTTTCTCTAACACAAGACCAAGACTTTTAGGGTCCGAGACCAAGTCAAGACCAAGACCGAGGGACGTCGAGACCGAGTCAAGACCAAGACCAGCGCCCCACACTAAATGATACAATAAAATGGGAAATATGATCAAAATTATTTCTCAAACTGATCTGAAATATCCATAGTCCCATAGAAACACCTAGATATTAAATACTTAATGAATTTAACCAATATTAGAAGCAGAACAAACTTTTTGTTCTGCTTTGCTTCCATCTCTGTGCTATGATCCGTGGTGGTCTGGTGCCATGCCTAAAAAGATAATGCCCTGCTGTTTGTCCATGTTGCTCATGTCAGAAACCACCACTCTCTGTACCATTAAACATAGCAATTGAGGCAATGCCCTGACGGCAAATAACGCTCAACTATGAACACTGACCAAGGAGCAACAAGCAAGAAGTAACCAAACCACAAGACGCTCACCGTGACTGTTTTCACCCTCTCTCCCGCTACATGAAGCCAGATAGTCTGACACCATGGCACACAATGCAGCTGCCACTTTGAACAAAACAATCAAAGAGCAATGTGCATGCTCTGTGTGCTCTTTCGTTCTTGTTTTATTTATTTGTTAATTAAAAAATATCAATGTACATAATTAAATAAAATAATGATAGGTACTGCAGTGTATGCAGAGCATTACGCTTAGTAATATTTTCACAGTTGCGGTCTCGACTGGTCTTGAAATAAAATGCAGAGTCCTCAGCGCCCGAAACCGAGACCATCAAAAAATGGTCGAGACCAAGTGCAATAAAAAAAAGTGAATTTCAGAACATGCCTGTGTGTATTATTTC
The DNA here is from genome assembly GCF_001443285.1 of Poecilia latipinna. Taxonomy (NCBI): domain Eukaryota; kingdom Metazoa; phylum Chordata; class Actinopteri; order Cyprinodontiformes; family Poeciliidae; genus Poecilia; species Poecilia latipinna. The sequence continues at coordinate 5,098 of NW_015116959.1, read as the reverse complement.
AAACTGAAGCTATCTTTGGATGTTTTTTTTAATCATCTTATGAATGTGGTTTGTCTAAATATCTGCAGTGAAATGTCTCTATTATAAAACTACCTGCACTTTGTAAATTCCAGACATAAAATAAAGTGATGTGTGTCTTAATTAGCCACTGAACCAACAGCTTACAAACATGTCACTGATTTACCTAAAACTTATGAAGCAGTCATGTATATAATTTACACCAAATCTGCTGTCAACCACAGTTAGTCTAAGACAAAACTGGAACCTGGTGAAAAAACAAGCTTCCAAATAGAATATCATAAACACAACAATCACTATAAAAATACCTTCTTACATTTGCTTTCCATACTTAATAAAAATTTAATTTTTATTCATTGAATGTAAAACTTGCTACAGTTTTTTCTGATAATTCTTCTCAAGTAATAAATTAGGACATAGGTTATAGAGGTCAAGGTAATATTACACATTCTAGAAATTATTAAGAGAGGAAAAATTCTTGAACTTTAAAAACCTTTTGACTCGTTAAATCCTCTCTTATGCCCGGGTTCAGAAAAATGCTGTGCGCAAAGACTGAGATCACGCAGAGATAACAGCGTCACAATAATCAGCATTTATTCAAGACAGCTTCATACTATCACCAGACAAACACATCACAAAACATCAGAAACCTCAGAGCACAAACAACACATGAATTTACCTGAGAGAGAAAAAGACAGGAAACGACAAACAAAAAGCAAAGACGTCTTTGGAGAAGTTGCAAGAGCAAAATCTAATGTGTTACTTCTGTGTAGAAAGTTTTATAGTAAAAGGCGTATTCTTATCTTTAATTATTCAAATCAGGCGTATCTTTGCTCATCCAACCAGGAGCTATCTCTGACCATCTATCTGAAGCCAGTAACTCCTGCCATGTTTACGGCTTTTCACAGATGAGTGTGAAAAGCTAGAACTTCTACTGTATTGTTTTCCCACAGACAAAAGGCAGTTCAAAAGATCCTAGCAAACCATCTGCTGGAACTACAGGTAAATTAAAGGTCAAAAAGTCAGAATACATTACTAATTTCAAAACCACAATTAAGGTATTTGAATCAAGACATGCTAAGTTTTAAAACTAGCTTATTTCAAATTTATTTTCTTAACAAAATG
>NW_015116959.1:0-846 GCF_001443285.1 Poecilia latipinna | reverse complement strand
GAAAGTTTTATCTTCTTTTCTTTAATTCATTCAAATTATGTGTATCTTTGCTCATCCAGTCAGGAGCTATCTCTGACCCTTTCTCTAAAGCCAGGAACTCCTGCTGTGTTTACGACTCTCCAGATGGGTGTGAAAGTTGGAACTTCTACATGTTTTGTTTCCCACACAGACAAAAGGCAGTTCAAACGATCCTAGCAAACCATCTGCTGTAACTACAGGTAACACAAAGGTCAACAAGCCAGAATACATTACTGATTTTAAAACTATAATTAGGCTAGACATATTAAGTTTTAAAACTAGCTTATTTTAAAATTATTTTCTTAACAAAATGAATGCAAACACAGCATAAAAGAACAAAATAACCACAATCTAAATTTCAATAAAAGGATCCTAGCAGTGTATAAACTGGTAACTTATTTACATATTGTAAATAAATCATTTCATAAGTAAATCACTGATTTACTTATGAAATGATTAACAAATATGTGGGGATTTATTGACCACAGCTTTATTTTTATAATACTATCATTTTATGGACACTTATCAATAAACTCATACAGGTAACACAAAGGTCAACAAGCCTCATGAAATGATTAACAAATATTGTGGGGATTTATTGACCACAGCTTTTTTTTAAATAATACTATCATTTTATTGACACTTATCATGTATCATGAAAGATAAGAGTACCGTCTTTGTGCTGTCAAGAAAACAATCTTCTGAATACTATTAATCAATCATTAATCTTTGTCTAGATTAATATCAAGTTGTCAAAACAAAGAAATTTTCAATAATGTCAACTTTGTATTAAAAGTGTCATGATTTACCGAATGACGCTTTATGACA
>NW_015116958.1:24507-26206 GCF_001443285.1 Poecilia latipinna | reverse complement strand
AAAAAGAAAAAAAAAAAAAACCCAAAAAAAAAAAAAAAAAAAAAAAAAAAAAAAAGACAGCTTTGTAGTGGCTTAGTTAAAATCTGTACTGAAACTGGACTGAGATGTTATTTCAAACATGTTGTTCAAGTTTGAAATAAATTCTACATAGAGTGGGACAAGATGCCTCCACAGTGATGTACATAAACAAAATCTAACAAATACATAATGAATATATCAGTTTGGAGATGAAGACTATATTAATTAATAGATGGCACATTGTAAGTTTTATTGGGTGAAAAATGCAAGTCACTTGGAAGACAGACTGTAAGACACCAATTTTGTGCATTATAAACTAGGGTTTTATTTTTTCTGCATTGCATCAAGGCACAGACAGTTAATTTTGAGTAGGACAATTAACCTCTTTAGCTCCACAGATGAACTGTCATGACTCATGCTAGCATCTGGATGTACAAGTGGCGGCNCGGCCAAAACAATCCAATACACAACAACATCACAAAGAACTACATCTCAAAATGCTGTGAGTTTGACTATTCCCATGATAAGAGGCCTGCAAAAATCCATCAGATCCAGCTGGTTCTTGTGGAAAAACAGCCTGCTTACTTTTGCTCCAACCCAATTGTGTAAGTGTCCCACACTTAGCCAAGTTACACAAGCACAAACACTAAGTAAGCAGACTGAATCTGGGAAGCCTACACTGAGTTTGTCCAGTGATAACTGGCCATGTTATCATTTTCTGTACAAGTTTTACAAATCTTCTCGTCTCTCGTCTCCATTAGCAAACACTCACAAGCTGCTCATTTCTGGGTTTCCAACACACTTTCTTCGGAAACTATAATAAAAAGATGGGTGTAACAAATGCACACCTCCCAGGAATTTCAGACAGTCTTCTTCAAGTTTGCTTCTAGAATGGTTGGCACAGAATATGGATACATATAAATACAAGCTGTCAGCCTGTTGCTTACATGACATTGTCCAGAAATGTTGCCGCGCCAACAGCAGTAAATCAAGCCTGCCTTTGCTACTGAAACTGTGTCTTTAACTCAGTCTTGGATTTGTGGTTTTAGACAATTTCTATAAAAGTCAAACCACATTGTAAAAGTCAAAGAAGCTGTAATAATTGTAACAGCTAGTATTTCATTATAGTATAATGGCTGATTTCCCTTCAGTGTGTTATTAGCTGAAGGGAAATCAGCCATAAAAATGAAAGGTTTAGAAAAAGAAACCAGTAACATATACAGTATATGTTACTAAAGCTAATAAGTAGCATGCCAAGAGGTGAAAAAGCAGCTTAGTATAATTCGATTTCAATGTGCCATTTCCTGTTTATATTGTAACCAATGTACAGTATAAACATCACTACTGTTTATATGTATGATGAATTAACAATGTCAGCAGATACCACCAGTCAGTGACTGGGGCATGTCTACTGTAAGGACTACAAGTTAATCTTGGTCTCCATCAAAACATGAAAAAATAAAACACGCTCATATACTGGTGTGACCAGCTGTTTGAAAAGAACTTAATTTACATGGCAGGGAGTTCCCAGTCCTCTGCAAGCCAGCACTTAACCCTATGTAGTCGCTGCCCGCCGTGCGGCGTACAAGCATGTGACGCATTTATAAGGTTTCGTAATAACATGGACGCATACCGAGTTTTCATTTCAACTCTGTTGGACAGCACGGACTTCAAACTTTAT
>NW_015116958.1:17066-18693 GCF_001443285.1 Poecilia latipinna | reverse complement strand
ATACATAAGGTTGAGAAATAACAAAAAAAAATTATGGGAAAATTAAAACCCATTTTGTCCCTATTCTCAAGAATCACTGATTAAATTAAAATGTTGCAGACTCAATAATAACATCTCGCTTGATTGTTTGTCACCGTTACATTTTTGGCAAGCCTGAGCCCGGAGCAGTTTCAAGTAAAAGTAACCAATCCAAACGAGACGAACCGAAGACAGAGGAGAAGCTACCAATGGAACAGCTTCAAGACGAAGTGAGCAAGACGCTGCTGATGTTAGAGAAGTCAGAGCTGATTTTAGTTTGTAAACACCTGAAGAGTGATGAACCTTCAGGAGGGTTTACTGGCCAAACTCGGCGTTCTCTAATCAGACTAGTAGAGAGAACACTGGACGATATCGGAAATGAGGAAGAACATGAATCGTTTCAACAGTTTCTCCAGAATTTTAATCACTTTCATGGAATCTTGGACTTTGGAGGATGCCAGAAAGCCAGAAAAGACACAAGCTGACGAAGGTAAATTAAACTCACTAAAAGTCAAGTACAAGGAATTGCAGGAGGAACATAGCAAAGCCCGACATCTTATAGAGGAAGAAATTAGAGTTTTAGAGAAGAGACTGAGCATGACGGTGCATATGGAGAAGACTGAACCACACTGTGCTCCATCACCTCAAATACCAAAAGTGACCCTCAGGCGGGAGTTTCGGATTTGTGGGCAGATTGGAGAAGCTGGTTAGAGGGATAAATTGTCCTATAGGAGCCTGTTACGGCCCTCTCCTTTGTGAGGAGGAGGGGATAACACGACAACCACAAAAATTCGACAGAGTTCAAGTGAATGTGATAAAAAGGAGGGATTTATTGACAACAAAAATCCCAGAAGGCTCATACAAACTGTGGGGGAGAAAGGGACAGTTAGGTGGTGCCAAATCAAAGAAAATAATAAAACAAAACAGGGCCTAACTACCAGTGTTTCTCAACCTTTTTTGGGCCAGCGCCCCCCTAGCCTTTATCCAGGTCCCTCACTGACCCCCACCAAAGAATTTGTAGGCTACTTTGCACTGACTGTTATTTTATCATTAATATTACTATCACTATTGTAGATGTTTTGATTTTTATGCTTGTTTCTCTACTTATCATCAAAAATAATTTCCCAGAGAACAAAAAAGCCATTCTCTACGAAAAATGCAATGAACATTCAAGTTAAAATCGGTAGACCTAACAGCAGCCAATCAGAGTGGAAAAAATATTCTTGTTCTGTGCCATTTTCTAGTTGTTAAATCTTGCACAAAATGACCAGATAAAAGATGTACAACATGCCAGTTTAAACTTTGAACTATTTGCAAAACGACTGAGCTCTGCAACATTAAAACATGGATAGAACTGTAACTACATTAATCATAGCTCTTCTTCTCTTCAGTGTTTGTCAACCGACAAACACTGATGGTGGTGCAGCTATGTGCTGCCTTCAGGCGAATGGGACATCAGAGTATCATCCATAAAATTTCACCCACATAGCATTTATTGTTCAAACCAGAGCTTTCAGTGGAAAAACAAAAGTATGCAAAACGAATGATTGTTGTTATAAAAAACTCAATAAAATATTTCCACTTCAGGGTTATAAAACTTGGGCTCTTC
>NW_015116958.1:9820-12073 GCF_001443285.1 Poecilia latipinna | reverse complement strand
AAAAGAAGCAAGGAGGCATGTCTGGTTGGCTTAAGGGATGTGATATGCCAGCCCTATCTGGATGATAATTTAGTTCACAGAACAAGTTTTGAGGATAATCTCAACCACATGAGAACTGTGTTGCAAAGATACCAGAAGCATGGAGTGAAGCTGAGCCCAAAGAAGTGTGAGGTGTTCAAAAGAAAAGTGAGATTTCTGGGGCATCTTGTCTCTGGTGAGGGCTACACGATGGATCCGGCAGAAATGGCACCAGCTCAAGCTTTGAAGGACAGAACCCCCACAACGATAGGAGATCTGAGAAAAATGCTGGGATTTCTCTCCTATTATCGAACATACATACCAAACTTCTCCAGAATAGCTAAGCCCTTCTACCAGCTTCTGGTCAGTCCACCTGAAAATCAACCTGAAAATCCACCATCAGGAAAGCGTAAGGCCAGGTCAGCACTGCAAAAAATAAAGGTAACCTCCCATCAAACCTCCCATTCACTCGACACAAAACCATCAAGAGACAATTAACAGTTATTGACAAACTCACTGAATCTCCCATCCTTGGGTATCCTGACCTCAACCAACCATTTATTCTGCATGTCAATGCTTCCCAGGAAGGGTCGGGAGCAGTTCTATATCAGAGACAGAATAACAAAATGGTTGTCATCAACCATTCAGGTGGGGTCAGTGATCAAGAACACTGACCCCACCTGAGAAAAATTATCACATGCATTCAGGAAAATTGGAATTCCTAGCACTTAAGTGGGGAATATGTGAAAGATTCAGAGATTATCTGTATCATGCACCTCACTTCACTGTGTATACAGACATTAATCCCCCTGACCTACATTCTCACCAGGGCCAAGGGCAACCCACAGGTCAAAGGTGGGTTGCCCAACTTGCAGATTTCAGTTTCACCATTAAATATCAACCAGGCAAACACAATGCAGATGCAGATGGCCTCTCTTGCATGCCACTGAACATAAATGACTTATTGCAGCAATGTACAGAGGAGGTGACTCAGGATGTGATTAGTGCATCAATTCAGGGAGTGACTGTGCTTCGAGATGCCCCATCTGTCTGGATAACCACAGCTCACATCAACACACTGGACTTAGTAAGTGATGCATCTTCACCTACATTGCCTGCCCCACTAACACCAGAACAGATAAGAGAAAGTCAAAAGAAAGACCCTCTCATTGAGCGAGTCATGTATGAAAAAAGCCAAGATCAATTCCCCCCCAGAGGACTGGTGAAAACTGAGCCTGCAGATGTTAGGGTGCTCTTGAGGCAGTGGCAAAAACTGTATACCAACGATGATGGTATCTTATATGGAAAATCAGGAAATAAGTCTTAGCTAGTTTTGCCAAAAGAACATCATCTGTTAGTGTTTCAAGAATTACACAAAGAGATGGGTCATCTGGGGGTCGAAAGGACTCTGAATCTGATTCGAGACAGGTTTTATTGGGTCAGAATGCAGCAGGACACAGAACATTTTGTGACCCACGTGTGTGAGTGTCTAAAGTCAAAATGACCACAGAGGGCAGCCAGAGCACCACTGATGCCCATTGTGACAACACGTCCATTTGAACTGGTTTCTACGGTGGTCAACAGGTGCAAATGCGCAGCAACAGAGAAAACATGCAAACAAAAAAAGAAACGCAGACAAATGAAATGCAGCAAACAAGAAGAGATGACGAAAACAAAAAGCAAATGAAGCAAACAAAAAAGAGACGCAAACAAAAAGCAAATGAAGCAAACAAAAAAAGACGCAAACAAAAAGCAAATTAAGCTAACAAAAACAGAGACGCAAACAAAAGTCCCTCCTGCTTTGCTCGACCAAAACAGCAGAAGATGCCTCAGCACTGCGGGATATTGTTGATCAGATTGACAGACTATTGACGTGAGGGCTCAACAGACAACTTTTCGCAAGTAAGATGGACATAATATTGTGTATATTTTGTGATTAGAATATTACTTTACTGTATTTATGTCCACCGGCGAAATACCAGCTAATACTAGCTGGTATAGCGCCATAGTGCTTGGTGTTCAGCCCCCGCTCTGAAAGCTAACCGAGATTATCTTAAAAAGTTTATTCTCTAACATTGACTTAGATTATTTGATAGAAGAGGCTGCTATAGAAATGAAACAATATAACACGTTATAAAACTTATATTATGTGTTATAACATTCACCAGCAAAGTTTACACAGGTGGTAAAGACTATTATTTATATTCTTTCACTCTATCAAAAGTAAGATACATC
>NW_015116958.1:0-6124 GCF_001443285.1 Poecilia latipinna | reverse complement strand
GAAGTCCTTCTCTGGTAAGCAACCATAGACATAATATAAGAGTAGACCCCGCATTGGCCGCTCCTGCGCAGGAAATACGGCGGCCATCTTGGAGCGGTCGTCCCTCCTACTTTGCTCAATCAAAACAGCAGAAGATGCCTCAGCACTGAAGGATATTGTTGTTCGGATCTATGGATTATTGATGCGAGGGCTCCACAGACAACATTTCACAAGTAAGATGGACATATTATTGTGTATATATTGTGATTAGAATATGACTTCACTGTATTTATGTCCACCGGCGAGATACCAGCTAATATTAGCTACAGTGCTTGGTGTAATACGGCCGCTATGAAGGCTAACTGAGATTCCGTAAATCTGAAAAAAATAATTATTCTCTAACATTGACTTAGATTATCTGACACAAGGGCCTATATTAGAAATGAAACAATATAACATATTATAAAACTTATATTATGTGTTATAACATTCACCAGCAAAGTTTACACAGGTGGTAAAGACTATTATTTATATTCTTTCACTCTGTCAAAAGTAAGATACATCATAAATCTTCCGTTCTTGTTTTGAAAGTTTCCTAAAGACACGATGTGAGGAAGAAGAGGGAGATGTCTATAAAGAGAGACGGATTCACTGCAGCACGGATGGATCTCACATCGGATTTTGGACTCGTCGGCTGGAAAATATGAAAAAAACCTGTGCGTGTGTGTGTGTGTGTGTGTGTGCGTGCTATACATGCACAACCTAATATTCTTCAGTATTAATCATTGTTTATTTATGTTTATATTTATATAAATATGTATTGATAAGACGAGAGTGGTCCATTAAGCATCTGTCCTTTTAATTTGTCTATGTTAGAAATGGCCCTGTCTACGGAAGACGGGTCCTTCAAAGGCCACGAATATTGACGACCAGAAGAGAGAAGCTGTAGCCTTCGGTTAGCTGCCTAGCCTCCATCTCGGCGTTATGTTGCTTAGCAACCGTGACAACGTGAAGCACAGAGCGGCGACGGAAAAAAAACGGACTCGAAGTTTGTTTTTTTTACTCTTTATTTCTGTATTATTCTTCACTTTTTGTAATAAAGGCTGTTCCATAGTAAAAAAGAAATCTGTCTGATTCTAAAATGTTTTAACATGTATAGCAAGGGATGTACGCAAATTATTCATTTTCAAATACTCTCCATATCTCAGGGAGTAAGACATTACAGTTAAATAAAACTATTATGTTTGAAGGCTTAACTTTAATCAGTGAAACACATTTGGTCAGGAATAAATTAAATACTTTAGTGAACCAAAAATATTTACAGCTATTACCAGACTTAATATCTGTGTTTCACCTCCACTCATAGGGGAAAACTAGAACGAGTTTTAAAACGATTTGTCGGGAGACAGACGTTCTCTCTCGGTGTATCGAACCTGGAGCGCCAGGCCAGCTGACAGCTGGCGAGGGGAGCTGGCTGTTAATGCAGCGGGAGTACACATCTCCAAAAACGTCGGAGCAATATTGTAATTAAGTGATTTATTGATGAACCGAGCAGATATCTGAGATCTATACATCTACATACTCGCCTAAAAACTTTGTAAAAAATAATTTTGTGTAATTTTAAGTGTAACACAGCACAAATAATTTTGCCGCCATTGCTGCTTTTCTGAACACCCGTTTTAAAGGATGCAGACCCTAAATTTGGACACAGCTGTTTTTTGTTCGACTCCCTCTAGTGGTCTGGAGCACTTCCGTTTTCAGCGCTTTTTGTTTGCATCTTTTCTTTTGTTTGCTGCATTTCATTTGCTTTTTGTTTGCGTCTCTTTTTTGTTTGCTGCATTTGCTTTTTTGTTTGCTGTATTTCATTTGTTTGCGTCTCATTTTTTTGTTTGCATGTTTTCTCTGTTGCTGCACATTTGCACCTGTTGGCCACCGTAGGTTTCAGTTGATTTTCTGCATCTAGAGGCCTGTAAGCAAGGTTATGCCCCATTCAGGTTATAATGGATCACTGCACTCGCTTTGCGCAGGCCTACCCCACAAAGAATAAATCTGTAAAAACAGTTGTGGAAAAACTATTTGATGACTTTGCCTTTTGCTTTGGCTTCCCGGAGAAAATCCACCATGACATGGGGAAGGAATTCGAAAACCAGTTGATGGCTCAATTGCAGAGGTATTGTCACGTGCGAGGGTCTTACACTACCTGCTATCACCCACAAGGTAATGGACAAGTGAAGCAATTTAACAGAACCCTGCTGTCTATGCTTTTCTTCAAGTGTGCAAAAGGCTGACTGGAAAAAGTCATTATGTAAGATGGCGCACGCATATAACTGCACCCGCAGTGACACCACAGGCTTTGCTCCATATTATCTGCTCTATGGATGATCCCCACGCCTGCCGGTAGATGGAGATCTATCGGAGTGTTTAAACAAGAGTGTTTAACATACAGCCGAATGAAACACAGCAAAGCTATGCTGAGTATGTTAAAGATTGGCAAAGAATAATGCAACAAGTCTACGAGATCCCAAACAAAACCGCCACTCGTGAATCAAACAGAGGAAATAAAGGATATGACAAAAGAGTTTATGGAGCTGACCTGCAGCCTGGGGGGCGTGAGCTTGTACCCAACTTATCAGAGAGAGGAGGTCCTGGTAAGCTCAGATCCTTTTGGAAGGATAAAGTGCACATCATCACAAAGAGAAGAAGTGATATCTGCCCAGTGTATGAAATAGTACCAGAAAGAGGTGGCAAAAGTCGTGTACTGCATATCCTCCTGACTACCAGTAGTTCATTTTTGTCCTCTGTAGAGGACATGTCTAAACTTGAATATCTCCCACCCCCTGCTGAATTAATTCCTTTTGGTATCTGGAGAGGACATTTAGGGCTTTTCAATGATACCACATGTGAAGGGGTTGGGCTTTTGTCCGTGCCTTTTTCTAATTGATGTAGAAATATTATATTTGTTCTTTGATAATGTCTTATGTACTCTTTATATAACCTTCATAATCTGTTCATGCTTTAAGTTTGTGATAGGTATTGTTGTACACGACTTGGGAGCGTGGACAGTGGCCGGTTGACACGTAGCTGATCATGCTCTAAGTTCGTGCTAGATATTTTTGGACGCATGGATAATAGAATGATTATTCTGTGTTTCATGGTCTGCTCGCCCTGAGTTCAATAGTGAGGGTCATGTTGTACCTTGACCATGAGGGGTCATTTTGACCTGATTCGAACAATGGCGGGAGTAGGTGGCTAGACATGAAGTGTGAAGTGGCTGCACTATTCCTGGAGAATCTGCCTGGGAGAGAGGAAATGGCCATTCCTCGCTCTCACGCGATTAGAGGGTATAATAGACGAGGAGTTCTCGGTCTTGGCAGAGTCTGCCGTGGGTCGCGTACGGACGCCCGGCCACGTGATTGCTACTCTGCCTGGATCGACGGCTCTCCGGTCCATGTGTCAAGGTAAGAGGAAAAGATATATTAGAGGACAATATATATAGCATCACGTATCAGTGTGTGAATGATTGCTTTGCTGTGCAGCATTGCTTTGCTGTAATCTGTGGGGAATAAAAGACACATTTATTCTAGCAGACAATGTGTTGACTCATTCTTGTTGCCGATCACCTCCGATCCTGTCTAAAATTTCACAAAACACAAATTCATAAAAATGGCGTTCATCAGTAATAACACATTTTATGGGAAGACACAAAGTAAGTGCATAAAACCTTTTATTACCTTACAAAGACTGTGGGATTTAAAAAAAATGGTGATTGGACAATATTTTTTTTCCTGATAGTCAGGAGGATAGGAACCTCCTGCTCCCCTGTGACAGTCTGCCAATCGACAACCCAGAAATAGACTCAAAAAGGACTAAAAAGTACATCTCCATGTCATCTTTGTCAACAAGAAGAAACTTCAGACAGTGAGAGGAATGAGGAAATGGAGCTAGTGTACTGGTTTCCTCCTTCTCAGCACAGTGGTCACCGAGCTTTAGTCAGTCAGTTTAAACCCAGATGCTAAACCATTTACACTAAACCTGCCTGACCAAGACAACGCACTGAAAGTGAATGAACCTCAGGCTACATGGATGGGCAACATACCAGAGGAAGGATATGGGGGCCAAGATATGGAGCTGCACCTGGATCTTCCTGAGCCATCTGCAGAAACAGCTTCTGAGAAAGAAGAGGATCCAGCTGTCCCACCACCTGCATCCGGCTACCCAAAGAGAGAACGTCGCCGTCCGAGGATGCTGACCTATTGTGCTTTGGGTGAGCCAACCATGATGGGAGTAGGTGTTAAAGAACTACCATTGAGTATGATCCCAACTGGTAAAGAACTTTGGTGACCCTGGGTAGTTCCAGGTGTTTAAGTACCAAGTTAAAGACAGTGTATATCGGTTCAAGAACTGCATTTAAAAGAGAAAGAGAATTGTCTTTGGAACTCTCCAAAGACAATGTATTGACTGTGCTTTCAAGACAAAAGACTGGTATCAGAACAAAAGAACTGTGGCCGAAGTTAAGGTTCTGTTACACTAGAGAGACGATCTGAATAGATGTGGAATTACTTATAACTGGAAATTTGTAATCTAAGTGACAACATCCTCCGTTAGTGTTGGACACTATTACATTAATATGAGGGTAATGAATGGCATGTTAAGTATCTTACTTATAAAATTACTTTTTTACTAGTTCTGTTGCAGTTTGACGTGGTTGCAGAGGGGTCAGTATCACTCCGCCGTTGCTAGGAGACAGGTTGGAACGGATGTGTCTTTTTTCAATGGCTGTGTAGCGATACCGCTAACGGAGTTACTTTGTAACAATTAGAATGCAGTAATGCATTCTCACTTATTAAGATCCTGCTCACATTTTTCAGTCGTTAACTACTTCTGCTATCTTCAACTAATTGTGCTAATTCATATATCAAAACGTTCAGCTTCTTCTGGAGATTTCTGCTATGACTTTTGCTAAAATTCACTATTGTACTTTTTGAAATAATTGCCCTTTTGTGCAAATTTATTGCCCCATTCATTCCTATGGTGGAATTCACTAACTGACGTCAGTTAGTAGAGTGTACACTCTAGTAACTGCCGTTTTTGAACTTTTTCTGCTTTTTGACAAACAAAATGATGCAGTTCATACATATTTCACTGTAGAGAAATAATTTATGCATTAAAATGTAGCCATGTATGTCTACTTTAAGGAACTATTACTATCATTGCTACAGCTCTTTCCGTTTTCTGTCAAACTCCTCTGGAATACAGCCATGTCACACCTTCTTGTATTCTTTCACTGTATTTTTCTCTTGTGCTCTATTTCTATCTATGTGTTTGCATTCTGCTTGTCTACCTTTCTGCAGATGCTTTTTGCTTTTACTGGTCTTACTGTCTACAAGGGTCTTTTGCACACTTTATTCAATTTTAGCAATTCATATATCAAAATGTTCTGCTTCTTTTGCTCCTTTATGCTATTTGTTTTGCTATGTTTCACTTTTTCAAATATTTCTGGTTTTGTACTAATTTCCACTTCCTGTGCTAATTATACTATTTCTTAAGCTCTGTTTCACTTTTTAACTTTTTCAAATAATTCAGGTTGCACACAAACTTCTTCTGAATTGTACTATAGCTTTGCTAAATTTAATTTCTTAGCAAAAGATTTCTACAATGTACGACTGTAGCTTTCTTCTGCTTTTTTCTACTTCTTATTCTTTGTTCTCATGTTTCTTCCATTTCTCCATCAATCATACTGAAAATATGCTTGTTTTGCTCCTTTATGCTATTTGTTTTGCTATGTTTCACTTTTAAAAATTTTTCTGGTTCTGTACTAATTTCCGCTTCTGCTAATTTATGCTTTTTGCAAAGTTTCGCTTTTCAAGTTCTTAAAATATTTTGGATTTTATACTCATTTCTGATTCTGCTAATTTATGCTTTTTGCTATGTTTCACTGTTCAACTGTTTCAACTATTTCGGGTTTTGTACTAATTTCAGCTTCTTGTGCTAATTATGCTATTTCAAAAGCTCTGTTTCACTTTTTGACTTTTTCAAATAATTGAGGTTGCACAGAAACTTCTGCTTCTTCTGCTGAATTCTGCTATACCTTTGCTAAATTTCATTACTTAGCAAAATATTTCTACAATGTATGACTGTAGTTTTC
>NW_015116957.1:24561-25752 GCF_001443285.1 Poecilia latipinna | reverse complement strand
GCTTGGTTTGATTCGGATCTCCAGAGATTTTCCTTCCTCCGTTCAGAAAACATAACGGCGTCTTGTCAACTGGACATTCGTCTTAAAGGGCCAGTATCATTTTTTCCACGGAGCCGTTTTACAGCTCAATCCAGTAATTATGTCACCTTCAGTTGTTATGAAAATACCATTTAAATCAAACATGACTTATCACATATGTGACGCCGTGAAATCGGCCTCCGTCTCTTTAAGGGTCGTCACAACAGTGCTCCTCCATGGAGCCGTTTCCGCTGTCGCCAGCAGCTGAGCAGGCGTCCTGAACATTCCTGTCTGACTGTTTCCAGCTCTGCCTCCGTCTCCCTGCTTTGGGTTTAAAACGTTAGAAATGAGAATCAGTGAGTCGGACCTGAACCGGCCTCCTGCTCTCTGGCTTCAGGGGTCAGGAAGGGTTGACCTCTGTGCTGGATGACGGCCAGGTGAGTCCAGTCTCTGAGCCTGAAACTATCCTGGCGGACATGAGCTTTGACTAGGCCGTTCTACAGGCTGAAAGTCAACAGCAGACCAACCAGACCCAGCTCATGGCTCCACTTCAGGGGTTCTGGTGGGTCCAGTTGGTCTGAGCTTTCATCTGAGGTCCAGATTTTCTCTGTGTGGTGGTTCAGACGAGATTGGAGCAAATGAAAACAGTTTATGTGAGAATGAAACCAGGATGATCAGGTTCTGCTCTCCGTCTCCAGAGGAAACTTCATTCGTCTCTAAACTTTCCAAATTTTCTGCCTCCATCAGAGGGTTGATGGGCTTCCAGGCAGAACCGCTGAGTGGAGCGAATCCCCGGGCATGATGGGAGTTCGGATGGTCAAACTACAGCAGGAGCCTGGCTGCTCCTCACATCTGGGACCAAACATTCAGCTTTAACTCTCTAAACGTGGGAATAAAATCAGCTTCATGATGGACGGCTGGTCGAGCTGCTCTGAAGCTGCGGTACGTCATTTCTAGAGAAATGATTATTTGCTAAACTGTCAGGTGATCATGACAGTTAATCTGTAAAAAGCTCCTTCCCTCCTCCCACTGCCGTCTGAAGAAATGCACCGCTCACATCAAATCAACCAATCAGAGCCAGAGGAGGTCTTAGCGCTGTCGATTAGCATCATGTGCTAAATGTTAAAAAATGCTCCTCCTCCTCCTCTCCTCCCCTCCTCCTCCTCTCCTCCC
>NW_015116957.1:12105-18608 GCF_001443285.1 Poecilia latipinna | reverse complement strand
TGTTCGCTGCCATAGGTTCTGATGAATCATTTCATCGTTCGTCGCCGTGGTTCCTGCTCTCTGATTGGCTGTCGTCAGGATGACCTGCTGCTGGTCTCCTGCTCTGCAGCAACCTGTTGCTCTGGATCACGTTCCTCCTGCTGGGGCTGCGTGTTGCAGATCTGATGGGTGAAAGTTCTGGTTCCTTTATTTCCCACCTTCCTACTGGACCCGGACCAGTTAGATGAACCTGCCCGGTTTCTTCTCGAGAGCGGACGTCTCTCATCCTTACCAGTTGATGTGAACACCCAGCAGGTTACTGTGCAACGCCGAGTTTTAAAACCCGATGGTTATACTGACGGGCCGCGGACGTCCTGCCCTCTGTGGCCCGAAGGGTTCTGGACTTAAACCCAACCGGACCAGAATCACATCAGCCACACGTTGCCCTCATCGTCTGCTTTTATTCATCTGTAAGAATCAGCGGGGCGTTCTGCAGGAGGACAAGACTGAGTCCAAGTGGATCTGCAGGATCACATCCAGTCAGAACCAGAACCAGAACCAGAGGTCCGGATCCACCGGTCCAGAGTGTCTCTGAGCTTTAGATGTTGATGTCACCAGTTTTCTGTTCAGCTGAATGCGGTCATATCTGACACACACACACACACACACACACACACACACACACACACAAAGCTCAGCAGGGTCCAGTTCTGTATCCTGCAGCTGTATCCACCGGTGTTGGTTCTGATCCGGTCGTCTGTTTCTGTCCTTGTTTATTTCAACAAGGAAAAAATAAAAACCACTTTCCATTTAAAGGCGACTTTAAAAATGTCAGCAACGTTTTAGAAGAAATATCATGTGAGTCACTTTGATTTTGAGTGGAGCTGATGCTCTCATGAATCAACAAGGAGGTCAGAGGTCAAAACTTCATCACAACACGTAGGAGACTTCAGACACGTTCCTCTCAGTTCCAGTTTCAGAGCCGACGGCTCCTCTTCCTCTCTGGCGCCACCTGGACGTCTGTACGGGACACGAAGGTCCAGGTCGTCTGCAGCTACCTGGACTCTTCTGTGGCCCAAATGATTTCAGCTCAGATGATGTGAAGCTCACCACAAACTGCTGAGAAAACCAGCAGCTCCGCTGAGGCTCCCAGTGCTGCAGCGACTGGTTTCTGTGGGAGGAAAGGTCGTGACCTGGATCAGCAGGTGAAACTCTGAACCTCCTTACTGGAGGGGAAACAGATAACTGCCATTTTCACCAACTTCACCAGGCCCATAACCTGTTCATTCATCCAGCCACCGGGGGGCGCCGTTATAAAATGCTGGCTGTCGACTTTTTGGGGGCAAAATGAATCGTAGCTGAAAATAGACACCAACATCGGTAGCCTACAAGCTACTTGTTAAGCTTAAGGTTCTGTATTGATATTAGCTAGTCATCTTTTAGCTAACATTAGCTAGTCGTCTTTTAGCTAACATTACCTGCATCCAGCAGCTTTACTCAACTCAGTCGGTTAGTTTGGAGGGAAAAACTGTGAAAAGTTCTTTGCATTTTGCTGCCGTGATTCTAACACAAACCTACGTAGCTCCGCCCAGCAGCAGCAGGTCTCCTTCACAGGTGTAAACCCAGCGCGAGCGTCGTAGCGCTCATGTTGCGTTTAACGGCGGCTCGAAAAAACAGGTTACAACAAGTTAACAACGGATTAAACAGTTTTAACTGCTCATAAAAGTGACAGAGGAATAACAGAGAGTTGGCCATTCTAAGGTAAAAACCCAGCGCATACAGTGTTCATGTTTTGTTTTGTTTTTCATCCAGACGGCTTCCCGCCCCCCCTGCAATGACACGGAGCCCCCCTTAGGGGGCGCGTCCCACAGTTTGGGAACCTCTGCCTTAGATTTTATGTGCGGGAATTTGAAACATTACTGGTATTGATTTGATTTGTTAATTGTGGAATTTGCTTTTTACTGACCGTATAGGTCAGGTTATGTTTTGACCAGAGCCTCTGCTAGGAGTGGCGAGCTGGTAGACGTATTTGATTTGTCGCCTTTTAGATAAACATGTTTTTGTTGTTTTTGCCAAAGACTTGAGGGCAGAAAACCTGAGGACTGTTGGTGTTATTGGTATAATTTAGTCCGTATTTTATCGTTCTTCTGCACTTTGAAAAGCCCTGCAGGAGATTAATGTGAGCTTATTGTCAACATACAAAGAACCTCTGGAGTTTTTACTCTGTGGTGCCGTTCCAAGAAACCCTCATCCTGACCTCTGACCTCTGAGCCCTCACTGCCTTGCATCCCGTGTTCTGCTGTAGTAACATGACGATGATGATGGATTGGACCTGGCTGTGCAGATGAGCAGGGCTCCGTTAACGCGCCGCTCCTTTCATGTAATGAGTTTTATTAGCACGGCTGCTTGGCTGCCATTAGTGGCGCTAATAGACAAACAACTGTCTGGTTTCATATTTAACGAGGCGATGAGTGAAAGCTGGAGGAGCTGAGAGTTGCAGTCAGCATCCTGTCCTCTCCTCTGCTGCAGCTGACATTAGCAGGAAATGTCAGTCTGCTGCATATTTCAGGCACACAGAGCTCAGCGCGCCTCAAACCCACATAGATGCAGAGAAAGCGTTTATTTCTCCTCAGTAATGGATCTTAATGCTGAAGCAGAAGCTTCTTGACCGTTTCAGCTCAGACCTCAGGACTTTGCTGCATCTCCGTTTCCCAGAGCAGAAGTTTGACTTCAGCAGAGTTTCTGCTTCACCTGCAGCCACAACGACATCCAGTCGTTAAAATCAGATAAAGTGACACGAAATTCACCAAAACATCATCTTGGGAAGTAGTTTGATGTTCAGTCGTCTGTAATGAACCAGACATGACATGTTGATGCTGCTGCTGGGGAACGGGGTAAAGATCAAATCTGTGATTGATTTATTGATTGGTACTGGCTGCAGCGCTGCTTCATGCTGATGACGCTGCTGCAGCCGAGCAGGTTGATGCAGACGAGTTTCTGCAGCAGCTCTGGGATTAGATGTAATATGGTCAGATTTACAGGCTCTCGGTAGAATCCCTCCTGCGCTGTTTTGAATGTATTGAAGCTTCTGAAGATGTTTTTATGGATTCCAACAAACACAGAGTTGCAGTTAATTAGTTTTATTTGGTAAGCAGGTTGCTGTGTTGCAGACTTCTGTCCAGGTCTCAACCAGGTTTACCTGGTTAAAATAAAGGAAATAAAATAAAAATAAATTAATAAATGTCAGTTTCAGATAAATATTTAATTAGCAGCTGCTAGTCTCCTAACTAAATATTGAGCTTGAATATTAGCTAAACATTTAGCTCTGAGATAGCTCAATATTTTCGCTAGCTCTGAGCTAATATTTTTTATCTTGCACAATAAATATTTAGCCAGCAACCTAAATATTGAGAAACTGGCATTTCTAAGTGAACGACATGGTGAAAATATAACAAAAATAATCCAACTTCTGGCTGTGAACTTTCTGAGCTGCAGCCATGTTCTAAAGTATCCTTTCCTTCATGTATTTACCTTTAATGTAGCCATGTAATAACCTTGGAGAACCAGTCTCACCCTGCTGGGTTTAAAGGTTCTGGTCTGGGTCACCATGGGCCCAGAACCCAGCTCCACCACAGGCTGCAGGCCAACGCCGGGTCTATGCAGAACCAGGAGGTTCTGGTCTGTTCTAGGATCAGCCGGATACAGAGCAGTTCGAACTGGACCGGAAGGAGCATGGTTAGCCCGCAGGTTTTCTGTTAGCATGGTTAGCCCGCAGGTTTTCTGTTAGCATGGTTAGCCCGCAGGTTTTCTGTTAGCATGGTTAGCCCACAGGTTTTCTGTTAGCATGGTTACCCCACAGGTTTTCTGTTAGCATGATTAGCCTTCATGTTTTCTGTTAGCATGGTTCTCTCTTGCTCTCGATGAAGTCGGACATTTTTTCCTCTGCTCCCTCCCTGCCCTTGTCTGCCCTGCTTGCTCTGTTTTTCTCTTTTTCTATATTTTTGGAGCCTTTCTTACCACATCGTCCAAATCTACAAATTATGGATCTGGTCACCTGATCTCTCAATGCAATTTATCAAATTTTTGACAAGAAGTCTGGGCACAGGAGAGCCTCTTGTCCTGCAGGGACACACCCGGTGGGATTCACCCTGGATTTATTCATGATAACAGGATTTCTGCTGTTTGGAGATTGTGGATTCCTGGATTATCGACAAATTTGTGACGGACTTGGCCGAACTAGCAAACACTCGGACTGTTGGTGTGGACAGAGACGAGGACTCTAAAACTCACTAACCGGATGGAATCGATCTTGGAGAAGTTGCTGGTTTCGGTTCAGTGAAACGACCAAACTAATTTGGATGATTGGGAACTGAGATGTATCAGAGAGACTTTAGAGAAGATTGAAATTTATAATCTTCCCGACCTAAGACATTCTGTTTCTGAATTGGCTTTCCCCATGTGGCCTTGGAAGGGCTGCATATTTCCAATCTCCTTGAAGATATGTAAACACAACGCTCTTTCCTCTTCACCCCCTACTGTATCCATGGAGTTGCGAAGCTGAACCCTCCCAAGGACATTCCTAGATAAACAACACCTCTATCGGACTCTGCCAGGGGCTCAGTAACGTTTCTTCATGGCCCTGTGACATCACCGCCTTCACTCGTGTCTTTGTTCTGCCCTTTGTTTTGTCTGAATGTTGCCTTTTGCCCTAATGTGTCCTTTCCTCTTTTTTGTTTTAGAAACAGTGGAGTACTCCCTATTTAACCCAGAAAAGGATTATTTTAGTTTATTAGTAATATCAGAAATTGTAGAGTTTCACTATTTAGAAATGGAATTAGATACTTAGCAACCCTGAACAGGAGCACTTAGTTTACATACTCACAACATTAGATTAGTTTTCTTTCCTCTTTTTTTCCCTTTGGTTTGTTACTTTGTTTGTATTTCCTTTTAACTCATATAAAGCACTTTGAATTGCCTTGTTGCTGAAAATGTGCTATATAAATAAAATTACCTTACCTTACCTTAGCATGGTTAGCCCACAGGTTTTCTCTTAGCATGGTTAGCCCACAGGTTTTCTGTTAGCATGGTTAGCCTTCATGTTTTCTGTTAGCATGGTTAGCCCACAGGTTTTCTGTTAGCATGGTTAGCCTTCATGTTTTCTGTTAGCATGGTTAGCCCACAGGTTTTCTGTTAGCATGGTTACCCCACAGGTTTTCTGTTAGCATGGTTAGCCCACAGGTTTTCTGTTAGCATGGTTAGCCGTCATATTTTCTGTTAACAGGTTTAGTTTTGAGCTTGCAGCTCCTGGTTGCGCCTGTGAGTGGATCAGACAGTGACAGGATTAATTTAAATAATCTCCTCAGTTTTTCATTAGCCTGACGCTCAGAGCTGTGAACCTATGGAGACGGTCAGTGGATTACATGATTAGTCAGCAGATTAACACGGATCACTGCATGTCTGCATCAGATCCGTCATGGATCAGTGCTAAGCCTCCTAATGTGCACCACTTCCCTTTTCCAGCTGATCCAGCTGAATACACCTCTGGAGACCAGGACCGTCTCCATGGAGACCAGGACCGTCTTACGCTGAGACAGTCTTCATGGATTGTCTCAGCATGAGATGGACTCAGAGCTGTTTGCTTTCTGAACCTCTGCTCTGCACTGTTTGATCTGTTTCTGATCCAGATTTTATTGTGAAAGAACCTGAAGCCAAGTACGGTTTCCTGCCTGCAGCATCTCAGCCTGTCGGATCAGAACCTCAGAACTGAGCTGGTTCACCATCAGCTGAGTTGAGTTCTGGAGACAGATGAGGTCCCTGCTGTCAATATTTTCGGTTTCTTCATGATTTATTGAAGCTACAGGCTTTGTTTCCTCCTCTTTCTTTGGTCTATTTTAAAACTGCTAGATGTGCTGAACGGTTAAAACCGCATTTACATCTACAGGAGGATGGAAGACGGACAAAATCCTCCTGAAGGCCCAGACACAACGCTGACACAGCGCTTCTGTTGGACTCATGTCCAATGAAAACACTGAAGTAAGAATAAAATGCAGAATCCCTGCCGGAACATCCTGGAGCTGTAGATCTGTAGAACCAGATCAGGAACTGAGTCCAGTAACTGATTAGAACAGAACAGGACTGGTTCTGATCCAGTGGCTCTGGGCTGAAAAGGTTGTCATAGAGATGTCTAGAAGCCGACCAAAACCAACTCTACATCAGCAGGCAGAGCTAGCATGAGGCAGAGCTAACATGAGGCAGTGCTAGCATGAGGCAGTGCTAGCATGAGGCAGTGCTAGCATGAGGCAGAGCTAGCATGAGGCAGTGCTAGCAGGAGGCAGAGCCATCATGAGGCAGTGCTAGCAGGAGGCAGAGCCAGCATGAGGCAGAGCTAGCAGGAGGCAGAGGTAGCATGAGGCAGAGCTAACATGAGGCAGTGCTAGCATGAGGCAGAGCTAACATGAGGCAGTGCTAGCATGAGGCAGAGGTAGCATGAGGCACTGCTAACAGGCAGTGCTAACATGAGGCAG
>NW_015116957.1:7324-7945 GCF_001443285.1 Poecilia latipinna | reverse complement strand
TGCTAGCATGAAGCAGTGCTAGCATGAGGCAGTGCTAGCATGAGGCAGAGCTAGCATGAGGAAGAGCTAGCATGAGGCAGAGCTAGCATGAGGCAGAGGTAGCATGAGGCAGAGGTAGCAGGAGTCAGTGCTGGCATGAGGCAGTGCTAGCATGAGGCAGAGGTAGCATGAGGCACTGCTAACAGGCAGTGCTAACATGAGGCAGTGCTAACATGAGGCAGAGCTAACATGAGGCAGAGGTAGCATGAGGCAGAGCTAGCATGAGGCAGAGCTAACATGAGGCAGTGCTAGCATGAGGCAGTGCTAGCATGATGCAGTGCTAGCATGAGGCAGAGCTAGCAGGAGCCAGAGCTAGCATGAGGCACTGCTAGCATGAGGCAGAGCTAACATGAGGCAGTGCTAGCATGAGGCAGAACTAGCATGAGGCAGATGTAGCAGGAGGCAGATGTAGCAGGAGGCAGAGCTAACATGAGGCAGTGGTAGCATTAGACAGAGGTAGCAGGAGGAAGAGCTAACATGAGGCATTGCTAGCATTAGGCAGAGGTAGCAGGAGGCAGAGCTAACATGAGGCATTGCTAACATGAGGCAGAGCTAACATGAGGCAGAGGTAGCATGAGGCAG
>NW_015116957.1:0-2472 GCF_001443285.1 Poecilia latipinna | reverse complement strand
TTTCTCCAATTCCTGAATTATTGGCTATATGGTGTTTTTAATGACATTTTAATGTTGTGTTCTTATACCAAACCAACTTTATTTATAAAGCACTTTAAACAACCACAGCTGATACAAAGTGCTGTACATTAAAACACAACAAAACAATAAAAAATAAACATAAAAAAAACTCTTTCAGTTTAAAAACAAACATACAATTTAAAACTGGATCCTGCTGGAGTTGAAAGCCGAGTAAAATCGATGGGTTTTAAGAAGTGGACAGTGAAGGGGCCTCTCTGTCGTTCCATATGGGGCCCCTGGCAGAGAAGCCCTGTCCCCTCTGAGCTTCCTGCTGGACCTCGGTTCCTCCAGGAGCAGCTGATCTGCTGACCTGAGAGACTGATAAGGTATGTAGGGGTCAAGAAGCTCAGAGAGGTAAGCTGGGGCAAGATTATGTAGTGATTTAAAAACAAACATAAGAATTTTAAAATGAATCCTAAAATATACAGGCAGAGGCAGCCAGTGAAGTGAGGCCAGGACAGGGGTCACATGTTCCCTCTTTCGAGTTCCTGTCCTAAGTGGTGCAGCAGCATCTGAACCAGCTGCAGACCTGAGAGCAGCGACTGACTGACTCCCAGATAAAGTGAGTTACAGTAATCCAGTCGAGTCGAAATAAAAGCCTGGATCACTGTTTCAAAATGCTGCCTGGAAAGAAAAGATTTCACTGACGCCAATCGCCTTAAATGATAAAAACTGGACTTTGGCCGTCCAATCTGAGATCACTGTCCACCTTAAAACCAAGATCTGTAATAACAGGTTTAAAATAAACCTCCAAGGGTCCCAGGTCCACAGAGGAGGACTCACAGGAGCCACTGGGTCCAAACATCATCACCTCTGCTTTGTTTTCATTAAAATTTAAAAAGTTCAAGGCCAACCAAGCTTTAATATCACCTAGACATGCCAGGAGATGTTTGATGGAATGGACATCCTTCTGGCTCAGGGGCAAATAAATCTGGCAATCATCAGCATAACAATGAAATGAAATCCCATGTTTCCTGAAGATAGAACCCAGAGGCAGTAAATAAAGAGAGAAAAGCAGTGGGCCCAGAATTGAGCCCTGCGCGACACCATAAGGCATTGAAGCAGCAGATGATTCAAAGTCACTAATTTTGACTGAAATTGTTCTCCGCTCCAGGTAAGACCTGAACCATTTAAGAACAGTGCCACCAATACCTACAATATGCTGTAATCACGATTTTAAAATGTCGTGGTCTACTGTATCAAAGGCAGCAGTTATGTCAAGTAAAATCAGAACAACCTGGTTACCAGAATCACATGCAAGAAGGACGTCATTAAAAACAATGAAATGAAATCCCATGTTTCCTTTAAAAACTCTTATTAAAGCAGATTCTGTGCTATGAAGAGTTTTAAATCCTGACTGAAGGAGAAGATTGAACAGAAAACTGTCGAGTCAAACGAGTTTGGACCCAGTTTGACCAGCTGAGGCGGAGACGTCCGTCCCTGTTCAATGAGTTCTGGAGAAGTTCTAGTCCAAATGAAATCAGAGCTCAAAAGGACTGAGGAGCCCATCAGGAGGAGCCTGGAGAGGTCAAAGGTCGTGGAGCGTGAATAACCACCAGAAGGCCTGCAGCCTCAGCAGGCTGGTAAACTGGGGGAGGGGGGCGACGAGGGGGGGGCAGCGAGGGGGAAGGGGGTCAGAGTTTGGATCAACAACTAATGACTGCGAGCCGCTTCAGGCGAATTCCCATCCGAATCATTTCCCACCAAACGGCTTTAATAAAACACAACGAGGCGTCAAAAAGACACATTTCTGCTCAACAGAGCTAGCAGGAGCTGCTACTTCCTGCTTCCTGCTCAAGTCATAAAACTGATAAGTCATTGGATTTATTTATTTTATGGAAATGGTTGTTCAAATTAACCTATGTTCATCTTAAATAAATAGAAATATTTATTTGAATATTTAGTATTTAAATCTGTGTCTGTAGTGGTCAGGATGCAGGCCATCAGCAGGACCAACTCTGATTGGTCGGCAGCTTAACCAATCATGTCAGGAGTTTCTGTAATGAGACAAAAGTCTTTTACTGTAGCACAGGAAGCAAAAAATAACTGAAAAAATAAATTGGATTCCTTTTTTGAATTATTTTATTGAATAATACATTTGGACCATATATCTGTTGATTGCAGTACAGAACGTCACCACTAGATGTCACTAGACAAAAAGCGTCCCTTTAACGACGCCTGATTCTTCCTGCTAACAACACTTTAAACTTCACAGATTTCTTAAACCCTATTTCTACCTTTTTTAATTCTAAGCGTCTCGTTTTGAGCAAAATAACTCCAATTGCCTTTCTGCACATTAACGTGTGTAATCATCAGCTGTGAACCGGACCGGGCCTCAGACAGCTGCCAAAGTGAAGCTGTCATGAATATTTAATGAGCCCTGAGTTTAGTCCAAGAGGCTGCTGAGGAAAT
>NW_015116956.1:19432-25762 GCF_001443285.1 Poecilia latipinna | reverse complement strand
CCCCCCCCCCAGATAATAATAATGATTGTTCCTTTTCAAGCTACTTCGGTTACACAGAATGTGACTGAAATGCACTCGTTCGTGAAAACACTTGCACTCAGAGGTAATAATACCTAAAGTCTTCTGCAGAATGAAAAACAGTTGGAAAATGAAACAGTCACATAATTTCAGACTAGAAGAACTGCCCTGGCTCAGATTAAATCTGGTTGAATTCTCTGATTTCCAGGTAGACGGTAGAAGATAAAAGCAGGACAGCAGATCTCACCGTGTCTTCCTCTGTTTTGTGTTCCCCAGATATTCATCATAGCGCTCTCCTTCGCCTACTTCTCCAAGGCGCTGACAGGCACCTACATGAAGAGCTCCGTCACTCAGATAGAGAGACGCTTCGACCTCTCCAGCACGCACGTCGGCCTCATAGATGGCAGCTTTGAGATGGGTACTGCTTTACCCACGCAGCCCAGCAGTCTATCTGTTGACACTGCTGTCATTTTCTGTTCCTTTTTGTCTTTCCCTGACGTTAGGTAACTTGCTGTTTCTCGCCGTGGTCAGCCATTTTGGGGCTCAGCTCCATCGGCCCAGACTCATCGCTGCCGGGTGTTTACTCATGGCCGTCGGCGCCCTTCTCACAGGCCTGACGCATTTCTTCATGGGATTGTAAGCGCCAATGGAAACCTTTACACTCAGAAAAACAACAACAACATCTGAAAGACAGATTTGATATTGTTTTGTGGCTTAATTTCACAGCTATAAGTATGACACAGTTATTCAGGTTCTCCAGAGCAGTAATGTGAGCATTCCAGCATGTGTGGATCCTCTGAAGACTGTCGACATGCCAGAAATTCAGATCGAGCCTTCTGTGGAAGACAACAAAGGTATCAGCAGTTTATCCTGTGATCTAATGGTCAAAACAATTTTCTGACCAACTGACACATAGAGTCCACCTTTAACTTCATATGTGTAACAACAACAGTGTTTTCTTATTGTGTGCAAATGGTTATAGAATAAAGAGTAAAAATGTTGTACTGTAAGAGCAAAATTGCAACCTAAGTAATCTAAAATAAAAAAAAGAAATAGTCCAGTCCAGAGGAAAGACAGACTGTTAGTGAGAAATACAAATACATGTGGTTTTAATATAAACGTGAATAAATAAATAAACCAGTCATTTTATTTCATTATCTTAACATGTTCTGAAAATAACATTTGCTCTATTGTAGTAAGAAGACACAAAACCAAAACTTGCACAAATAAATAAATAAATCAACAAGCAAACAAAAACATTACATGGAACTCTTTTTACAAAGTAAGAACAAATTGTTTTTGGTTCCCAAAAATAAGCTCCATTTCAGTAAACACAAATTTCACAGAAGACACTTGTAAATAAACATTTAAGAAAAGAACAACACAGAAAAGACTACATTGTATTTAAAAAAGCGAAGAAAAAAATATCCCACACTTGTATCTTAATGTTTGCAATGTTTTCTCAAATCTATGTCTACCTCTCTGGCTAGCTGGCTGGATGGCTAGCTAGCTAGCTTTTTCTTTCTTTCTTTCTTTCTTTCTTTCTTTCTTTCTTTCTTTCTTTCTTTCTTTCTTCTTTCTGTCCGTCCGTCTATCTTTTTCTTATCCAGCTGGCTAGCAAGCTAGCAGGCTAGCTACCTCAAAGCTGTACAGTTCTTATTGGTATCTTCACTCTATCCCTATATGTTGTTCATGGTTGTGTTGATCAGGCTGTGAGAGAGAGTCCAGCTCCCACATGTGGATATATGTGTTCCTTGGGAACGCTTTGCGCGGGATTGGAGAAACTCCCGTCACTCCCCTGGGCATCTCGTACATCGACGACTTCGCTAAAGCGGAAAACTCTCCTTTCTACATCGGTAAATGATAAAATGAGTCGTGAAGCTGAACTTTGTGGTTTTAACGGCAGACTTATTCTCTTCATATTTTGGCAGCTTGTCTCCAGACTATTACTCTCCTGGGTCCAATGTTTGGATTTCTCCTGGGTTCCTATTGTGCTAAACTTTACGTTGACGTTGGATATGTTGATATGGGTAAGTATGACAGTACTTTTCCTGAACATGTTCTGGTGATTAATATGGGAATTTGTAACAAAATTATTTAAGATGTTGCTGCTAATC
This sequence comes from Poecilia latipinna, assembly GCF_001443285.1. Lineage (NCBI taxonomy): Eukaryota > Metazoa > Chordata > Actinopteri > Cyprinodontiformes > Poeciliidae > Poecilia > Poecilia latipinna. The sequence continues at coordinate 23,627 of NW_015116956.1, read as the reverse complement.
TTGTGAAAGGCTTGGATTAATAATATATGACATGCATTAGTCATGTTTTCTGACTGATTATTACAGTAAACCAAAGGTAACTCCTGTACCCCTCCCCCCTTCAATTTCAGATTAAAATTAGTCTTTTAAACCTTTTTGGCAGCAATTACACTCTTTGTGACAAAGCGGACACAGGGGACTTGCTGTGTTCTGAGCTTCATTTAGACCGAGCCTGCTGTTTGTAGGGCAAAAGGTTTGACACACTTGCACCAAAACAGGTAGCACACTTGTCAGTGAAGGTTAGTGAGAACTTTTTTGAGTGCCCTTGGGGAGATTCTTGACTCGTTTCCCCCAATCAATTATTTATTTCCCACAATAAAATGAAGTTAAATGGCAAGTTCCAGCACTTATTCCCATCTCTGAAAGTCAAAGCGAAACAAAATCTGCTCCTTCATGTGGTTACCAGGGTTACTATGCAGTCTGGAAAAGCATAAAAAAGTATGGGATTTATTTTCAGTATTTTTCCATTCCATATTTCTTCCTGGTTAGGAAGAAATAAAAAACTAAAATTTGTTTTGGAGACTTTTGTCCCTGTTTTACTGTCTAAAATGTGTCATTTTTTCCATTCTGCCCTTTTCACTTTCTTTAATTCTTTCCCCCCTCTCTTTCTTGTAGACATATTTTATCCTCTTGTCTTTTCTTCCATTCTGTTTCTGTCTTTTAATCTCTTAGCTCTAGTTGATGCCCTCAGATGCAAACTGTTTCCTTTGTCGGTGCAGAAAGCGTCACCATCACTCCAAAAGATTCCCGCTGGGTGGGTGCCTGGTGGCTGGGCTTCCTGATATCCTCTTCCCTGCTGCTGGTCTCCAGTATCCCTTTTTGGTTCCTGCCACGCTCGCTTCCCAAACAAGGGGATGAAACGGACACACCCACTCCTCCCTCTCTAACCCTCGATGGGGCAGAGAGTGCACAGAGCAGCAACCAAACCATCAAGCTGACCGAAATCGCAAAAGGTTGCAGCAGAAATGTTATTCATCTGGAAATGTAGCTCTTTTAGTAACATGTTAAGAGGTTTTAGTAACCTCTTAACATGTAGCTCTTTTAGTAACCTCTTGTATTTTTCCTCCATGCCCTTCAAAAGGATTCCTTCCATCACTGAAACGTCTCTTGGGGACCCCTACTTACTTCCTGTTTCTTTGTGCGGCCATTCTGAAGTTTAACTCATTTATAGGCCTGTTGACTTTCAAAGCCAAATACATGGAGCAGCAGTTTGGACAGTCAGCATCCAGAGCAAACTTCCTCATAGGTAAATCACACAGAATCACCTGTTAATAAACTACAGAAAGCTGGTTGATATGATGGTTGTTAAATTGGAAAAATTGGGAAAAGATTTACTAAGTAAAAATGCTTTGGAATAGTTAAATCAAATAGCAATTAGACCATTTGAACAGTGAGTATCAGTGCTGAATATAATAGCCACCCTTGCGAAAAGTAGTTTTAGTGAAGTATTCATCTTACAAAATTTAAATTCAAAAGACAAAGGTTTGAAAAGAAATGTTCTCTTAGAGCAAAGGCTAGCTTAGAAGCTGAAAAAAACAGACCTCAAGGTGTGTAAGGTCTGTCAGTAAATTACCACACTGGTGAATGTGTCGCCACTTGCTCACTTACGTTGCTAACCCATATGAGGTCAGGTGCACAACACTTTTCAGCTTGGCACTGTGGAAATTAAGGCTGCAGAGAGCCATGTTTGAGAAGGCTAAAGCCGGATTCACAGTTTTTGCTGTACTTGATTCCAACACAGCAAGTTCCCCCAAACATCCATTGTATTTATAGTCTTATATTTCATTCATGGTGGCATTAAAAAGGTCTTACAAAGTCGTATATCTGACTTGCTGAAACCTACACATACACTGTGATATATATGGTCTCCCATGTGGCTCTCTTCTCCAGTAAACATTGTTTGTTGTGTTTTTTCCTCTCAGGAGTGCTGAACCTACCCGCAGTAGCCGTGGGAATCTTTTTGGGGGGGCTCCTGATGAGGAGGTACAAGCTGAGTGTGGTGTCAGGAGCCCAGCTTTCTTTTGCCACTTCTTTCATGGGGTACCTTCTCTTACTACTGCAGTTTGGCACCAAGTGTGACAACAGGCCAGTGGCTGGCCTCACTGTATCGTACAATGGGTCAGCATCAAGACATAATCCGTCCCAAAAATATAACCTCGTTCATTCAGTTTGTCCACTCTACATATCTTCTCCACCTTCTTCACTTTGTGCCTTCAGGACACAGAGTGTATCATACAATGGGGAGATGCTCTTCTCAGACTGTAACAGAGACTGCTCTTGCTCGCCAGATGAGTGGGACCCCGTCTGTTCGGACAGCGGCGTCACCTACGTCTCGCCATGCATGGCAGGCTGCCTCAACTCAAGCGGACGCGGCAAAAACACAGTAGGGAAGCAAATTTCGCTGAAAGTGTCATTGAAACACTTCAGTTCTGCTTGAGTATCAGCAGAACCAACGTACTGACGACCTCCTTTGCAGGTTTTTCACAACTGCAGCTGTGCCTCCACCTCTTATCCGCCTGGCAGCTCCACGTCAGCGAGGCTGGGTCAGTGCCCTCACGCTAAGGACTGCACCCGCAGCTTCACCTCCTACATGGCTGTTTCTGTTCTCAGCTCCTTCATCAACTCTCTGGGAGCCACACCCGGCTACATGGTCATCATACGGTCTGTGCAAAATTATTCTCTTAGAAATTAATAGAAAATAACAATGGGTATTTGTCTTACGTTGTCGTTATGCAGTAAGGTGCAAAAGACTTGAAACTGGGTCAGAAAGTCACCCTACTGCAGGGAAAGTATCCAAGTTAAGGATTTAAAACAGTGGAGGAGGCGTAAAAAGCTATTAGCATGTTTAATGTGTGCAGTCTATAAATGTAGGAATCTGTCTGACTCTCAAGCTGCACACAAAACGATCTGCTCCAAAGCGTAACACCGTCTTCCTACAGCTTGAATGATAAACAACGGATCAGTGCTAATTAGAAGCATAGTGCAGCTGTGAGGAGAGAGGATGTGGCAGGCTGAGGGAGAGAGGAGTAAGAAAACAGGAGGAGTAATGAAACCAGTAAAACACACATTTACAAGTTATGAATAACTAACTAACACAAGAAATGAACAATAAACGTGATCCGACGACTAAAAATAACGAAGAACAGTCTGAAGTAAGAAAGAAACTAAGACTGATCTAAATCAAAACAAGAAAAGAGAAAACAAGGAATAACTAAGGCCTGACAGCAAATCATCACAAATACAGACCCATGGAAAAACCAAAACAAGCCAAGGGCTTTATTATATTATATCACAAATAGTGACATTTTAACAAGTGTGTGTGACTTTCAAAAACTGTGGCATTTGATTGTTTAGTATACAGAAGCAATTATGTGACCTAAACAGAAACTTTGTTTTCTCATCACTATATTTTGAAAATACACAACGTTGAGTTTCAGTCTCCAGTTTTATTGTTCCTAACTGTAAATATTACTGGTGTAGAGTTTGTCCTCACTGCTTTCTTTTTGTTGTTTTTTTTATTTCAACGTAGCTGCATCACACCAGACCTCAAATCCCTCGCGTTGGGTATTCAGACTTTGGTAACCAGGACTCTTGGTAAGCGTCATTGTTTCACTTGTATATATATCGCATGAGATTCCTTTTATGTAATATCTGTGCTACACTTTGTAGGTGGAATTCCAGCGCCTGTGTATTTTGGAGCTCTGATAGACTCTACTTGCCTGAAGTGGTCTATCAAGAAGTGCGGGGGAAAAGGGGCGTGCCGCATTTACGACTCAAATATGTACAGGTAACACATCAGCTAGCACAAACAAAAGTGGTTCTCCCAACATATTTATATTAGTAATCTAACCTTTTGTTTGTTTATTGTCTCCGATGAAAGAATCATTTTCCTTGGTCTGATTACTTGCCTCAGCGGCACTTCCTATTTCTTCATGATTGCCGTCATCGTCCTCCTGAAGCGACAGTTTTGGAAAGCAGATCGGGACATAGAGCTGCAGCAACACAAAGCGTCAAAGGAAAGTGGAATTATGGCTCAGCTGGAGACCCAGGAGAAGAGCGGTGCTGGGTCCACAAGTCCCAAACTGTCTTCTGACAAAACAGACTCTACAGGAGTTGGGAAAGACTTGGAAGGATGAGGGGAAATAATCAGAACAGA
>NW_015116956.1:12735-17659 GCF_001443285.1 Poecilia latipinna | reverse complement strand
GACAGTGAAAGCCAAGGAATAAATTAACAATTACTGTTTTTAATGGCCAAACTAAATGCTTCAAGCTAATTTTAACATTAGACAAAGCCAATCTGAGTAAATACAAATCAACTTTTAAAGTATGACTTGTTAAATGGAGTAAAAACATATCCATCCATTGGGAAGTCATAAGTTATCTGTGATTATTCAAGATTTTTGTTTCAGTTTCACTAGCCAAACCCACTAATTCTACTGCTAGACATGTAGTATCCGACAACATGAAGAATGACATTTCTTTAGTCTGGAAAGAGTCGAGAAGTTATGTCCAGGTTTGGGGGACAAAGTGAGAACATGGCCGATTTATCAAAATTACTCTATGCATTAATGACGCACTCAGAAGGTAGCACAATAAGCCAAAACAACATCTAAGGCCCACCAGGCCTCACCTGCTACAGTAAAGGTTAATTTATTCCTTTGAATGTTTTAATGATTAGAAATGTAGTAAATCATATATTTGAAAAGCTAAGGTTAAAACATTATGTTTACTGCGTTAAGCTCCGCCAGCGGTGCACGCTGGTGATATAAACAAGCGGCTCTAACGAGTCAGTGGAGGCATCAAGCATATCTTTGAAAAGAATGTATGATGTTTTAATTCGATCTGTGTTGGACTATGGATGTATTGTTTATAAGTCAGCTGCAAATTTCTTTCTTATTAGATTTAGACAGAATCCAAGCTAAAGCGCATAGGATATGTTGTGGTGCTTTTAGAACCTCTCCAATTCCTACTCTTCAGGTGATTACAGGAGAAATGCCACTGGACTTAAGGCGGATGAAACCGTCAGCGAAGTATTGATTAAATTTACAAGGGCGTGAGGAAAATCAGTCTACCGCACAGGTATTCAGAGAATGTCGGGAATATGGTCATAACGATAGGAGTTTTGCATGGGAAAGGAATGTCTATGTAGATCATTTGGAGATAAATAATATATCATGCTGTAAAACTGTAATTAAATCTGAAATTGCTCCTTGGTTATTTGAAATGCCAATAGTAAATTTATAAATCAAAAAAATAGAACAGTCCTGTGGAGGTTTTTATCCAATTATTCAGCAGTATTTAGAAATAATGTATGAAAACATGACACAAATATATACAGATGCATCAAAAGAGGAAAATGGTAAAACAGGAGTAGCAGTATATATTCCTAAACAAAAAAAGATTAGTAATCTAACCTTTTGTTTATTGTCTCCGATGAAAGAATCATTTTCCTTGGTCTGATTACTTGCCTCAGCGGCACTTCCTATTTCTTCATGATTGCCGTCATCGTCCTCCTGAAGCGACAGTTTTGGAAAGCAGATCGGGACATAGAGCTGCAGCAACGCAAAGCGTCAAAGGAAAGTGGAATTATGGCTCAGCTGGAGACCCAGGAGAAGAGCGGTGCTGGGTCCACAAGTCCCAAACTGTCTTCTGACAAAACAGACTCTACAGGAGTTGGGAAAGACTTGGAAGGATGAGGGGAAATAATCAGAACAGAGCAACTCTTTGCAAATAATAGTCTATTTTTCATAAATATAGATGACAGGATCCTGACAGAGACTTCAGGTGAGTTGTTTTTCTTTCTCATAGATGATCAGAGAATGTTATCAACAAAACCTCTGGTCTATAAAAGATCATTATTTCCTAAGACGTGCAATAAAGCAGGCAATTCATGTTAGTCTTTTCTTGCTAGGTCTGTTTACCTCCATATTGGTTATCATGTAATGCACTTCGTTTAACTACTACAGACAGGTTGGCCAGCAATTTAATACACTGACCTTTTTGTACATGTACTTCTCTGCCATGTTGAAAGCAAAAATGATTGTTTAGTCAAACCTCTAGTTTAAAAATGCTCTTTTTGGTAATAAATAAACCCTTCAGTAAGAGATTTTGTCTGGTTTTTTTTTTGTTTTTTTTTTCAAATCTTCTCTACATTTGTTTTTGACTCCAAAACGTTGACTTTGTTCTTAAGCACTTTGTAACCACTTGTTGTCCATCTGGATGACCAATCTGTACCCAAGCTTTTACTTCCTGGTTAACGTCTTTAGATGTTGCTTCCACATTTCCATATAATGTTCTTATAAAGAGGCCATCTGTTTAATGAGGAGCACCAGCTCCTCCTGCAGCAGTATGCTGGTTGGACATTCCCACCATTTGTGTATATTTGTGTATAATTGTTTGAAAGGATGAATGCAGCACTTTCAATCATCTGGACATTGTCCCCAAGGATGAACCAGACTTGCAGCTGTCTTTTGACTTTCCTATTATTGCAAACAATAAAGCAATGTGTTTTACATTATGTAACGTATGTAAAGAAAATCTCACAATTTTTTTTGTTATATCTACTGTCCTATGAAGGTTCTAAGAACTCCCACATGATGTTCAAACAAAACAGCAAAAACATCTTGATTGACTAAAGAGTTGCTCATTTCCACGCTATTAATTTTGATCTCCGTTTGTATTCCCAGAGCAGTTTGGTTGACGCTGTTTATTTGTGTTGATGCGTCATGAGCTGGGTGGACCTAGAAAGAGATGCATACACCTTACGTGGGCACATGCTCTCTCTCCTGCAACACCTTCCACCCAGAAACATCTATAGGAATGGGGATGTTTGGACATAATCCACCGCAAACACTGTCAACACTGCAGATTGGATCCGCTCAATTATTATTAGAGACCACACGTCATTAAATCTGTGGGTGCAGGGTGCAGGTTTACCAATCATCTCCTGGCGACTTTTGATCTCAATCATGTTCAACACCAAAGGCAGGAACAAACCATGCTGGACATTTATGTTGCAGCTTGTGAGGACTGGTGTTTGGATTCAATCCAAACGTGAGCAAAGTTGCAATAAAAAATCCTTCACTTTGTTTTCTTGAAGAAGAAATTTTTCTACTTGCTGGGAAAAATCTGCCTCCTTCGCGTTCCTGAGTGATCAGTGGGTCAGGATGACATTTTTCCTCCATTCCTCTGACAAGGAAAAAATGTAGACTGGCTGAGTTGTAGGCAGTGGTCAAATATTAATTACAGTTGTGTTTTCATAGGACCGCAATCAATTAAACATCAGTGTCCAGTGAGATTTGTCATGAAGTGTAGAAGTTGGTGAGGATGGATCGTGGGAGGACCCAGATTATAGTGAATAAATGATGGTTTAATGAAGAAATACAAACAATAATTCAGGCAGCACAGGCCAGTAGAGGCAAAGAGCTCAAACGCTGGTAGCAACTGGTACAACTAACAAAACAGGAAACTAGACTTCTGACAATGACACAACAGAAATGACAAGGACCTGACAGAGAACAAGAGACACAGGTGGGTATAAATACACAGGGAAGATAAACAAGGGAAAAGAGGGAGAACTGGGAACAATCAGGGGCAGACGAGACAACACAGGAACTAAACTGACACACAGAAAACCAAATCCCCACAAGATTAAAGTAAATCTAGGTAATCTGTGTTTTAGTCTACATGCAAACTGTATGTGAAATTAATATTTTTTCCTGGTTTCCTTTTAACTTTTATGAGTCTTGTGCAAATTTTGGGAGCTGAATCGAAAAGAACTCTTTTAGGAACACTATATTGCTGTTTAAGGTAAAATGTAGTTGTGAGGAAGCAGAGATGCACTCAGAAATTGGCTGGTTGTAGCAGCACTGTTTTTAATCAGGAAACAGTGCTAGCAAGTCATACTAACAACTTTCCTTGGTGTGGAAGTTGCTATTGAGAGCACTCAACTCGAGGTAAGCTATTTTCAGGATCAGTGAAACATGAAGGAAGATTCAAGAAGTTTTTCAGAGAAACTCAAAGAGAGACATTTGCTGTTCAGCTAATCTGACAGATACTGGCCTTTCACCCCTTTGCTATTTTGCACACTTTTAATCTAAAAGGAGACATTAAGCTGTACATTTTTGACCCAAATCCCAAACATGTTGTCAAACTGGTGAAAACCAAACTGAGCAACTTCACAGGGAGGCTGAATATATAACAACAAACTTTTGAGCTTTCAGTCTTTTCCTGTTAAGAAAGTTGCTGAAATTTTAAAATGCTAACGTAAATTTCGAGATCATAAAGTTCAGGTAAATGCATACACTGAATCAGAAATGCGAACTTGACTTCTCACAATTAATAGCAGCAAAACAAAGTTTTATTGCAACTCGTCTCTCTCACACACAGTGTGACATCACCTCTCCAAGCAATAGATATAATTAATGACCACTCATCGCTCAGAAAAGTAGGAAAAATATCTTGAATGCTGTTAATTGTATTGGTGTGAAGAGAAATTGAAATAGTTTAAAATCTATATTAAATCAAAAACTAATACAACTAAGACTAGAAAGCCTTTTAATTCAGGGTTAGAAAGAAATTTTAAACCAGACACCAACATCAGCATCATCAGCCAGTGGCGATGTCCTGCCATGTCTCCAATCCCTTCTGACTGGACATCCCTAAAAGCCAATAGATAACCTGTTGTGGCCCAGTTGACAGAACCTGCCTGTGTCACCCTCTAACATAATATCGCCCTGGGCAGAGACCCATATCACCAACGTCAAAAACTGCCACAAGGGCCAATATTAAGTCAGATTAGTCATTGGTCGGCAGGAGCGCGGTAGGGGGAAAAGTTATGACAATTCTAAGGGCCGTTGACAGGTGGCCCTCCACAAAAAAAACAACAAAAAAAAACAATAAATAAATAAGTAAATAAATAAACAAACAAACACATTTACAGAAATTAAAAAAATAGGGGCCCTGTCAATTACTGTAACTGTGTTTTTTAAAATTGTAAACGTTAAATGTTACCCCTTCCAGACCAAAAAGCACACACCTATATTTGCACTGAACTCCCCCCGCGATCTGCATGAAATGCTTCGTTCCTGCTTGGCGCACTTGATGGTGCTGTGTTCAGCAGCAGACAGT
>NW_015116956.1:4489-8853 GCF_001443285.1 Poecilia latipinna | reverse complement strand
TATGTGTGTGCATGTGGAGTGGCTGTCCGAAAACAAATCTGAACGTATCAGAGTCCCTCCTGCCCCCCCCCAACTGTGCGTGAAAATAAAATTTCTTGGCTATATTTGGAAAGAGCTGATGTCACAAGTGGTTTGAGCAGAGAGCTTATAAACTGTGATAGCCTGACAAACCATCAGACTGCTCAACAGACAGACGAGGACGAAACGTTACACCCAGTGAGTACCTGCCAGTTCCTATGTGCCTTTCTTTTTTTATTCTATCAAAAATATAAATCAGTTTCATGTGAAGCTATAATACTTTTTCATAAATTATGACAAACACACATTTGAATGTTTCCACTAATATTTTGAGATTAAAAGAGAATTCACTCATCAAATCCTTTGGATATTTATTGATTCAGTATTAATAATTAAACACTTATGAGAAATGACTGATCTCAGCTTCTATTATTTTTAACTTCATATTGAAATCAGTTTTTTTATTGCGTTTTACCTGTTTTGTTTAATAGATATTTCTCTTTACCAATTTTCATGTCATACTATGCAAAAAAAACCAAAAACATTTCTATAAAGATTTATGTTGTGAGTTGATGAAAAAGTAATTATACATTTTAGATCATTTCAAGTAGCATCAAATAAAACAATACAGGCAGATGATGCAATGTTAAAGGACCAGATTTAATTTTTCATGCATCTTTTTAATAAGTGGTGGCCCTCACCCCAACTGTAGAGAACTGGAGAAAACAAAGTCTAACGTTGATGAAACCCTTTGTGTTTCTCCAGGAGGTCATCAGCATCAGAATCACCATGTATCACCTGAGAGTGCCTGTGTTTCTCCTGGTGGTTCTTGTGTTGCTCCGCTGCATCGCAGCCGCTCCAAGCCACAGGTGAGCAGCAGGAAATGAGCTGGAGAATCTACGAAGTGGACAGCTGTTCTGTAACTTAGCTTTACTGATCAAATCCATTCAAACATGAACCTAGATAAAATAATATTCTAGCAGATAACTGGTAGCAACACATGGCAACGTTTATTTTCCCGATGGGGAACCTCGTCTTCTTCTTTACAGGGCCAGCTCACATCTATTGTACACAGCAACAGCGCCACCAATGGCAATTCGCTATATTTCCTTTATTTTCAGATTTCCAACCAAACGGCCTCCAACACACAGGAGCAGTGTTGTAGTCAAGAAGACCAAGGGCTTGACTACAACAATCCAATAATCAGATTAAAGTTATGCATAGTATAATGACCGTCATTCCAGGATGAAAACAAACAATATAATGTTTGTTTTCCCTGTCATTTTCAGCCGCAAACATTTAACTAAAATATCTACAGTTATGTGTTTCTGTCTCTGCCTCCCTCTGACTCTCTGCAGCCTGATGTTCCTGCACGGATTCATGGATTTACAACAGACACTACAGTAATGTACAGTGTCAGAATGTGAACTAAAGATAAAAAGTATATTTTTATCATACAGAACGAGAATTTAAGCAACTTAATTTTTAGATGTATACATTATTATACATCTCAACTCTATTTACTGTGTGGCAAAAATGTTCACAAATTTATTTTTAAACCTCTCCTCAAGCACTCATAATAAAATAGTTTAGTTTATATAAAAAAATTAAAAACAGCTAATACATATTTCAATAAACTAAATGAAGATCTCACCAGAGCTTCTTCATTTGTCTTCAGCATCATTCGAGCACTGCTGTTCTCCTAAATATCTAAATAATATAATATAATTTAATATAAATACATGTTAAGTGGTCGAGTATGATCAGATGTTGCTCACTTTAAATAATAAAAAGTTTCATTTCGCTGCTGTTTCAGTCTCATTCTAAATCATTGCGACTAGACTAGCTAACTTTTAAACAAAGTTAGCAGTAAAATTTTGGACATGTGACTATTGTGCAAACCTAGGATGGCTGGTTCTCACTCGGTCTCTCTGGACTAGCAGCTAGTTTAAAGAGGGTATCGTCAGCGTGAAATGCTTTGACCCTTTTCCATCTTTAATCCAGGAACTTCAGTCCCGGCTCCTCCGACGACGAGGAAGAAAATGCTCTTCCAGCCAAGGAAGGCCTCACGGGCGCGCGGCTGCAGAGGAGGCTCGCAGCACCAAACAGGTACGCGCTTGTGAACACGTGTTTTTACCGTGTAAAAACATGTCCTTTTTTGTTTTTTTTTAACGTCACGTTTTAATCTGTTTCAGTAAAAAGCCAGTGTGCCACACAACTACCTGTTTGGCCAATAGTTTAGCAGATTTGATGGGCCATAAAGGCAAAGGAAAAGGAGACGTGGGCCCGGACTCCTACGGCAAGAGGGACATTCAGCCTCCCGGCTACCTGCCTTTCTAGTACAAACTGGGAGAATACCCCAGTGACCTAATGATCATGTGTAACGGTGAACAAATGAATGACGACTCTGGTTGATAAATCACATCATAAGATGATTTTTTAAAAATCATTTTATAAGCTTCAAGACTACAGTGCCTTTGATCTAAGCCATCTGAATCCACACATGTTTTCTTCCAGCTTCGTGAATCTCGTAAATCACAGCACTAATGAAATGAAGAAAAATTTTGCCTCTCAAAAAAATTCTTGCAGATTTCTGTTTCAGCACAATATGTCAATTAAATCAATAAAAAGTATTTCTTCCTCAACAGGTTGGGGTAGAAAACACAGTGAGCATTTTGTGTCCCTTGCTCCTTATTTAAGACTGCTTCTGAATCTGTCTGTCAGTCACAGGGAATGAATGAGCTATTTAATCGTGTTTGTTAAATGTTGCCACAGGTAACTCTAAAGTAATGCTTTGTTTGCTGTGACACCCTACTGCTCACCTATGATATGTAATCACTAAACTTAGCCTGGAAACACACAAGCTTTGAATATTCACAACCCTTCAGGTTTGCTCTATTTCGTAAATTTTTTGTTTAGGAATATATACTGCTACTCCTGTTTTACCATTTTCCTCTTTTGATGCATCTGTATATATTTGTGTCATGTTTTCATACATTATTTCTAAATACTGCTGAATAATTGGATAAAAACCTCCACAGGACTGTTCTATTTTTTTTTTGTTTCTAAATTTACTATTGGCATTTCAAATAACCATGGAGCAATTTTAGATTTAATTACAGTTTTACAGCATGCTATATTATTTATCTCCAAATGATCTACATAGACATTCCCTTCCCATCCAAAACTCCTATCGTTATGACCATATTCCCGACATTCTCTGAATACCTGTGCGGTAGACTGATTTTCCTCACGCCCTTGTAAATTTAATCAATACTTCGCTGACAGTTTCATCCGCCTTAAGTCCAGTGGCATTTCTCCTGTAATCACCTGCAGAGTAGGAATTGGAGAGGTTCGAAAAGCACCACAACATATCCTAAGCGCTTTAGCTTGGATTCTGTCTAAATCTAATAAGAAAGAAATTTGCAGCTGACTTATAAACAATACATCCATAGTCAAGGATTTATTTGGTTTACACAGAAGCTATTTATTCTTTTTTGGAAAGGTTTATTAACATTTTGATTGTTACAGAATCTCATGTTGTTGAGGTTTATAGCACTTGATAAAATCAGACAATAAAAGGCAACTGATAATTCTTCACAACAAATATTACTGAATTGTGAAGCTGCTTTTTAACTGTAGGCAAGCATTCAGCAAATATTCCATAAATTAAGAGCATGACTGAAAAGTCACTTTGTTACTAATTCCATCACCAAGTGAAATACATTATATAGATTAATTAGATTACTTTTGTTTTAACATATTTATATGAAGTAATATGTTTAATACCTGCTAAGAGGTTATTTTTGAAAGGTAATATTAATCTGACAAGCCTGATCAGGACGTATATCCTAATTTTTTGAATAAGACTGAAAGGCATTCACGTTTAAGTTTTGGCATTATTCTTAGCTCCAAAGAAAAAGAAAAGGCCTTCCAGTAACTGTGGGTGCCTCAGCGACCCCCTGGCTCCTCCTCATCTCCACCAACTTGGAACGCAAAGTTACACCCTTGCTTTAGACATGAAGTGAGGTGAGGAAAAGTGGGCATAAACAATTTACAGGACTCTTTATTGTGTAATTGAATGCCTTGTGTTTTTGTTTTTTTATTTATTTAAATTCATTTTTTATGTTAACTGTTGAAAATAAAATGTTACATTCACCAGATGTAACCATGTTCAGATTTATAGCGTAACTGTGTAAACACTAGATGACGACTTACTGGCACTGAAAGTAAAATTAATTAAAGTAGAACCCAGAATAGATGACCTATACCAAACAGTGTACACTTACTAACATAACAAATATTAAGAAATGTACCCACGGAATCATATTTAATACCCATATCTA
>NW_015116956.1:0-2925 GCF_001443285.1 Poecilia latipinna | reverse complement strand
GTCTCGAGTACTGCAACACTGGACAGGAGCATAATAGGACCGGGTCAAACAGAGCCGGGCTGGGCCAGGCCCGGACCCTGCAGTGCAAAAAGGGCTTAAGAAAGCACTCCGTTGTGCAAACCTAGGATGGCTGACTAAGTGGCCACTTTCTCCCCCTCTCACTCGGTCTCTCTGGACTAGCAGCTAGTTTAAAGAGGGTATCGTCAGCGTGAAATGCTTTGACCCTTTTCCATCTTTAATCCAGGAACTTCAGTCCCGGCTCCTCCGACGACAAGCAAGAAAATGCTCTTCCAGCCAAGGAAGGCCTCACGGGCGCGCGGCTGCAGAGGAGGCTCACAGCACCAAACAGGTACGCGCTTGTTAACACGATTTTTTGTCGTGTAAAAACATGTCCTTTTTTGTTTTTTTAACGTCACGTTTTATCTGTTTCAGTCATCGGTTACAGAAGCGAACCTGCAACTCGTCTACCTGTTTCACCCAAAAGTTAGGAGAGATGCTGATGAATAATGTACGTGGTACCCCAAAAACCCCCATGAACGTGGGCCCAAAGAGCTTCGGCAAGAGGGACATTTAGCCTCCCGGCTACCTGCCTTTCTAGTACAAACTGGGAGAATACCCCAGTGACCTAATGATCATGTGTAACGGTGAACGAATGAATGACGACTCTGGTTGATAAATCACATCATAAGATGATTTTTTAAAAATCATTTTATAAGCTTCAAGACTACAGTGCCTTTGATCTAAGCCATCTGAATCCCCACATGTTTTCTTCCAGCTTCGTGAATCTCGTAAATCACAGCACTAATGAAATGAAGAAAAATTTTGCTTCTCACAAAAAAATTCTTGCAGATTTCTGTTTCAGCACAATATGCCAATTAAATCAATAAAAGTATTTCTTCCTCAACAGGTTGGGGTAGAAAACACAGTGAGCATTTTGTGTCCCTTGCTCCTTATTTAAGACTGCTTCTGAATCTGTCTGTCAGTCACAGGGAATGAATGAGCTATTTAATCGTGTTTGTTAAATGTTGCCACAGGTAACCCTAAAGTAATGCTTTGTTTGCTGTGACACCCTATTGCTCACCTATGATATGTAATCACTAAACTTAGCCTGGAAACACACAAGCTTTGAATATTTACAATCCTTCAGGTTTGCTCTATTTCGTCAATTTACACAACAACCATGGGTGTCCAAATCCAGTCCTGGAGAGCCAGAAAATGGCAGAAAATGGCAAAGGATGTCAACAGGACGATTGTTTGGTCGGCATTCAACAAATGTGACCTTTATGGAGGACTGATCAGAAGAAAGTCACTGTAGAAAGAAAACCAGAAGAAACCATGAGCCATTTTAGATCCCATCCACATGAGGATGTTTTTTATTATTTTATAAAATGGGTCGTCGGTTTTAAAAATACCCACATCTCCAGCTGAGAACGTTTCTAGAAATGTTTCGAGCCACACGGAAACGCCAAAAACAGAACAAAACGCTTTTTTACTCTCCCAGACCTGTAGGTGGTGCTAAATATAGAGCATAGGACATGAACGTAAAGTCTTCACAAAAGATTAGTTTTGATTAACTTTATGCAGCTGCAGACACTTAAGGTGCTGCAGCACAACACACACAGTTGGGGTTATAGGTAAGGTTAGCGGTTTGGCTAATATGTCAGCGTTTTCACAACACATGTGAATATGTAACTGTAACATTTTCCCTCTGGAACTTGTGTCCTACCTTTTGTGAAGGTAGGACACAAATAGTTAAAAACGTTCCAGTGTGAACAAAGACAAATATGAAAGAAGGCGTTCTGGTCAGATGAGACCCAAATTGGGACTTTTGTGGAAAACCAACATTGCACATCACCCAACACCATGATGGTAACACTTTACCTGGTCTTTGCAAACCCATCCACATCCTCTTGAACTTTTTCACATAGTTTCACTTTACAACCATGAACCTCTGTGTATTTTATCTAGATTTTCTGCAATAGACACACACAAAGCAGTACATAACTTTAAAGGAAAGAACTTGATACCTAAGTGTATAAAAGTGTATCTTTGTCTCTCTTTAACCATAAAATGTACTTCAAGCTCAGTCTTTTCGCTGGAAGATGCCATCAATGAGCCGTTGCTTTGTGCCTTTGCACTTTTCTGTCTGCTCTGTCCTTTCTTTTTGTTCTGTCTTTAATATGTAGATATGGGTATTAAATATGATTCCGTGGGTACATTTCTTAATATTTGTTATGTTAGTAAGTGTACACTGTTTGGTATAGGTCATCTATTCTGGGTTCTACTTTAATTAATTTTACTTTCAGTGCCAGTAAGTCGTCATCTAGTGTTTACACAGTTACGCTATAAATCTGAACATGGTTACATCTGGTGAATGTAACATTTTATTTTCAACAGTTAACATAAAAAATGAATTTAACTAAATAAAAAAACAAAAATACAAGGCATTCAATTACACAATAAAGAGTCCTGTAAATTGTTTATGCCCACTTTTCCTCACCTCACTTCATGTCTAAAGCAAGGGTGTAACTTTGCGTTCCAAGTTGGTGGAGATGAGGAGGAGCCAGGGGGTCGCTGAGGCACCCACAGTTACTGGAAGGCCTTTTCTTTTTCTTTGGAGCTAAGAATAATGCCAAAACTTAAACGTGAATGCCTTTCAGTCTTATTCAAAAAATTAGGATATACGTCCTGATCAGGCTTGTCAGATTAATATTACCTTTCAAAAATAACCTCTTAGCAGGTATTAAACATATTACTTCATATAAATATGTTAAAACAAAAGTAATCTAATTAATCTATATAATGTATTTCACTTGGTGATGGAATTAGTAACAAAGTGACTTTTCAGTCATGCTCTTAATTTATGGAATATTTGCTGAATGCTTGCCTACAGTTAAAAAGCAGCTTCACAATTCAGTAATATTT